>NW_023994123.1:412500-590000 GCF_015586225.1 Lucilia sericata | reverse complement strand
CCCTCCCTCCCCCTCCTACCTCCCTCCCTCCTCCCTCCCTCCCTCCTCCCTCCCTCCTCCCTCCCTCCCTCCCTCCTCCTCCCTCCCTCCCTACCCTCCCTACATACATACATACATACATACATACATACATACATACATACATACATACATACATACATACATACATACATACATACATACATACATACATACATATGTACATTACATACATACATACATACATACATACATACATACAATAACAAAATCTCACTAAAAAATCATCAAAATGCTTAAATTTAAATTAATTTTTATTTGAAGAAAATATCTAAATTTATAAGTACAGTAATTTATAATTTTATAAATTTTAAATTAATTAACAATTTCTATTAGCGATAATTATCAATTACTTTATTTACTTTTGTCAAATTTAAACACAAAAACATACAATATACTAAAACAAATTGCATACAATAACAAAGTCTTACTGAACAAACAACCCATCAAGTTTTATTGTTCAGTCGGCTGGATTTGTACTAACCAGTCAAACTAATAGTTTTGTTTACGTCCCTTGGTAAGAAAACGAAACCAAGAACTAAGCAATACGTAAGCAGCACACGCAAATCTGTTGAAAAACTTAACATGGCCGATGCTTGTGTGTGTGGTTGCTGAAGAGAAACAAAACCACTTGCAAGTTATTGCAGCAGTGCGTTGACACAGTTGACTGACTTCAGTTAGCTTGTGAGGGAAAAATAAATACTTGAACTTCCTTAAGTTCAGTCGACATTTAAAAAAATAAAACTAAAAACTAAATATTAAACCCTGATTAAAACTTTGAAGTCCTTTAAAAAGGAGAAAAGATCACAAAATGAAAAACTGAAAACGCAGTTCTACTATATATGATCTCAGGTTTCATATGTGTATAGTGTCGTTCAAGTCCAACAAAAAAATGTAAAATTGTATCACGGTATAATTATTTGTATCGAATTTCATTGCTGTACTCGTATCTTTAATTCAGTCATGAGGTTTAAAGTAATTTTTTGAAGGAGACCGATAATGGGGGTTTGATCTGTTATCGACCGATCCTCATCAAATAAAGTTGAAAAATTTCAGTTCCTACAAAACTACCTAATTTGGAAGAACTTTTGAGCCATAGATGAGCGTTAAAGTCATTTTCTGGAGTGAATCTTATATAAGGGTCAATTATAGACCGATCTTTATAAACGATAGTACATAAATTATGTTTCGTAAAGAAGTTTTTTATTCGAATTTCCTCGCCTAAGTCGTAATTTTACGCAATTAATGAGGGTTAAAGTAATTCTACTGAAGTGGTCATTAATCGATCCATCTTCATCAAAGTCGGTAGGAAGATTTCAGTTCCCATAAAACTTGTTTATGTTGAATTTCATATACACTATCGGACAAAATAAAGTGCAAAAGTACTCATGCTCAGAGATGGGGGTAGTGCACTAATTTTTAACTATCACTAATAATTAGTGGTAGTTCAAAATTATTCACTACTTTTATTTAAGTTTAGTGATGAATTGAAAAATATAAGCCTCACTCAAAAATAGTGATAGTGATATTTAAAATTTTTAACTAAAAATATTTTAAAAATAGTTAAAATATTTGTTTTTACAGCCTAGTGAAATAATTTTTTCTACACTAAATTATTAGTTCAAAAAATATTCCTTCTTTTTTTTTCACTCAATTAATAGTTTTAATTAATAGATCAGTCTAGAAATAGTTCAAGCCAACCAAAACTTTCTCCGAGGAGAGTCCACCATTCGGCTAAAAAATAATCATTCTAGAGCAGAAGAAGGCAAAGACCTTTTAAATTTTAAAAATATTTGCTTTACTTGTAGATATTTGTTGAGGCTAAAAATACGGGAAATCCTTTGAACAAGTTTTTACTTGAAATGCTTTGAACAAGTTTTGGAATTCAGGTATTTCAACCATTTCTTTTTAAAGCATGAAATGTTGTTGGGATAACTGCATATGAAGGGTCCATCAAAGTGTCATCCCTATCTAAATCTGTATTTTAATTTTTAATAGATATATTTTTAAAAAATTTAATAATTTATTGTCTTACAAATCTTTAATTTTCATTTAAAAATGTGCAAAGAAAATTATTGCAGCCTTTTGTTAGTGACTGTTAAAATGTTTAACCATTTGAATGTAGTGCTTTTTTCTGCACTACCACTCAATTGATTTAAAGTTAAAAAAATAACATTATCACTAAAAAATATTAGTATCGATTTTAGTATTTAATTTCGTATTTTTTAGCTCAATTTACGTAGTTCGTCAGATGAGTCCCAATTTGCAGAGAAAATTTTAAAACGTGGACAAGATGTGTGTGTTAAGACCTTCAATATACAAAATTTTAAAAACAATATCCCAGGTTTTAAACATCATGGTGAAGGGCTATCGGCATTGGTACATTATTCAACTTTAGGAGCGGGTATCTTAGTGAAAATGGAGAAAACAATAACAAATGAGCAATACACGAGCGTATTTAATAAACAATTTTAAAATAAATGCCGTAAAAAAGGGTTTGGGAGACTTAATGCCTCAACAGATTCATGACTTCAAACACACTACAAAGGTTAAAAATATTATTGTAAGAAAAAACAAGTAAGAAAGTATAGTCGGGCGTGACCGACCATATGATACCCTACACCAGTTATGAATATTAAATGTGATTTATTATTCATAATAATTAATTGTTCCGATACATTTAAACAATTTATTGATGAAAAACTAATTTTCTGAAAGAGGCTTTATATGGGGGCTAGGGGCAAATATGGACCAAGCCCGATAAAGTTTTGTGAATATATTTATTTTTATATAATATTTATTTCTGCTGAATTTCATCGCGATATCTGTGTTTATAAGTTAATTTTGGACATTCAAGTAATTTTCGGAAGGGGACTTTGTATGGGAGCCAGGGTCAAATGAGGCCCGATCTTTATGAAAGGCTTGTATAAAACTTAGTTGTGCCGCTTTTTATCGATATACAGGTATATTTAACATAATTATAAGCTCAGATGCCCTTTTCGGGGGGTTCTGTTGTATGCGGCTAGGTGAAATAATGGACCATTTTCAATAGGCTTTGTCCTTGGGTCAGAAAAAGCGTATGTGCCAAATTTCATCCAATAATCTTGAAAATTGCGACCTGTACCTTGCGCTTTAGGCGAACTGGCCAAAAGCGGTTATAGGACACGTCATCAATGTATACTGGACACATTGGAAGGTTATACAGAATCATCGGACGTGCCTGATCGTATACCAGACTCAGAATATGTCGGAAACTTTGAAACGCTGATCCCAGATAGAATGTCTTGGTCAAGCGGAACCTTAGAGCAAATACCATTAGGAATCCGTTGTTACACGGATGGCTCTAAATTGGGGGACAAAGTGGGGCTGGGCTTCTATATTGAAGACCCAGAAACAGAAATATTCCATCGTTTGCCAAATCATAACACAAGCTTCCAGGCAGAAGTACGAGCAATAACGGAATGCGTAAATTGGATTAGAATAAATATGGCGCACACAGCGCTTAATATATTTACCGACAGCCAGAAGGCAATTAGGGCGATATCAGGCGATAGAACTAAATCTAAGACCGTATTGGATTGTAAGAAAGCTTTAACTGAATACTCTCCCAGACGTAAGGTTCACATCATATGGGTACCAGCCCACTCGGGAGTAGTCGGTAACGAAAGGGCGAATGTAATAGCTTTAAAGGGAAGGGAGCTCGAGGCAACAAAAGCTGAACTAAAAATATGGGTGAGAGAATCCCATAAGGCCTCTTGGAATAATGAAACAGTGGGTAGAACCACGAAGATCCTATAGCGTGACCCTGATGAGAGTAAGACGAAAAATCTCCTCAAAATGAGCAAGTCTGAGGTTAGTATGTTGGTACGTATTCTGAGTGGACACACAGGACTACGAGCACATCTATGCAAAATTGGACGTGCGGATTCAGACGAATGTAGAGCATGTGGAGAGGACAGTGAAACTCTGGAGCACTTTCTTTGCCACTGCCAGGCATTCGTCGAAGTTAGATCCAAGTATCTTGGAACATTCCTGACTAACACTGATTGGAAGATTCTTAGGAATTACGTTAAGGAAACTGAGTTTCTGAACACTGAAAAATAATTCTTGCAGTTTTTTTTTCATGATAAGGAGCGCACAACAGGCCCGATTGTGACCTAGGTGTATTTCTTCGGATTTGATGTAGTATACATCCTCCTATCGACCTACCTACCTACCTGTACCTTGCGCTCAAGGTTTACATGGCCAGCCAGACGGACGGACGGACATAGCTAAATCGACTCAGAAAACGATTGTAAGCCGATTGATATACTTTAAGGTGGGTATAGGGTATATATATATATATATATATATATATATATATATATATATATATATATATATATATATATATGTTTTTTTTTTTTTTATGTTACAAACATCAGCACAAACCCAATATACCCTCCCCACTAAAGTGGTGTAGGGATTAAAAACACTGAAAAATTGGAATGACCTGCTCAGAGCATCGCCCCAAATCCAATAGATTAATTTTTGACCACAATTGATAAAAAATTCCGCTGAAATAGCGAACAAAAACGGATTTCTTTTGAAAATAATTGTACGGGGGAAAGCAAGGGGAAGGAAAGGCGATTGCGAATAATAATGGTAGAAAAATACAAAAATGGCATGAGTAGTGCAGATATTGATATAATGCATGTATGTATGTATGTATGTATGTATGTATGTATGTATGTATGTATGTATGTATGTATGTATGTATGTATGTATGTATGTATGTATGTATGATGTATGTATTATGTATGTATGTATGTATGTATGTATGTATGTATGTATGTATGTATGTATGTATGTATGTGTATGTATGTATGTATGTATGTATGTATGTATGTATGTATGTATGTATGTATGTATGTATGTATGTATGTATGTATGTATGTATGTATGTATGTATGTATGTATGTATGTATGTATGTATGTATGTAATTGCTATGTATGTATGTTATGTATGTATGTATGTATGTATGTATGTATAGGTTGATGTATTATGTATGTATGTATTGTATGTATGATGTATGTATGTATGTATGTAGTATGTATGTATGTATGTATGTATGTGTATGTAGTATGTAGTATGTATGTAGTATGTATGTATGTATGTATGTATGTATGTATGTATGTATGTATGTATGTATGTATGTATGTATGTATGAATGTATGTATGTATGTATGTAGTATGTATGTATGTATGTATGTAGGTATGTATGTATGTATGTATGTATGTATGTATGTATGTATGAATGTATGTATGTATGTATGTAGTATGTATGTATGTATGTATGTATGTATGTATGCATGTTTGTATGTTTGGACTTAATAGACGGCTAAACCGATTTTCTTGAAATTTTTACAGTGTCTTCTGGTATATCTGGAAGGAACTATAGGCTACCTTTTGTTTTGGAAATTCAAGTAGGCGAGGTGCCACATATAAAAAGTATTAAAAGTCGCATATCTTAGAAACGGCGACACGAAATAACTCCCAATTAAGAAAATGAAAGTACTCCCAACGAAAAAAGACCTAATAAATATGAAATAAGTTCCAAATAAAAAAATGAAAAAGCACCCAATTTAACTGAAATAACTCCCAATTAAATAAACGATATAATTCGGAAAAATTGGGCTTTATTTCATTATGAAATAACACCCCAAAAAATGGAAATAAAGCCCAATCAAACAATACCCAAAATGATGAAATAAAGCCCTAATATATTTAAACTTAATGACATATTTGTATGAGCTTTCATGTAAATGGTTAAGTTTCACATACATATGTGCAAGTATAAAACCCATCGTGAAAAATCTTTTAAGCGAAATTAAAAAATTACCGATAAATTCTTTAAACAAAATCTCAAAAAGATCTTTCTTATCAAGTTTAAGTTTGCCAGTTGAAATCGACGCTCAAACTTATTCAATTCCTGACAATTCAGTTCAATTTATGAATAAAGTCCATTCAAATTTAGAATATAGGTATAAATTAAAGTGATATAAAACATAGCAACTTACACTTAGGTTAGGTTAGGTTGATAGGAGGATGTATACTGCATCAAATCCGAAGAAATACACCTAGGCCACTATCGGGCCTGTTGTGCGCTCCAATTCAAGAAAAAAAAAAAAAAAAAATGTTCACTGAATGTATTATTTTTCCATGTTCAGAAACTCAGTTTCCTTAACGTAATTCCTAAGAATCTTCCAATCGGTGTTGGTTAAGAATGTTATTTCCGGAATAACATCACTTCCAAGATACTTGGATCTAACTTCGACGAATGCCTGACAGTGGCAAAGAAAGTGCTCCAGAGTTTCACTGTCCTCTCCACATGCTCTACATTCGTCTGAATCCGCACGTCCAATTTTGTATAGGTGTGCTCGTAATCCTGTGTGTCCACTCAGAATACGTACCATCATACTAACCTCAGACTTGCTCATTTTGAGAAGATTTCTCGTCTTGCTCTCATCAGGGTCACCCCATAGAATCTTTGTGGTTCTACCCACCGTTTCATTATTCCAAGAGGCCTTATGGGATTCTCTCATCCATATTTTTAATTCAGCTTTTGTTGCGTCGAATGGTTTTGCGTTTGTCAGGTTAACTACATCGAGCTCCCTTCCCTTTAAAGCTATTACATTCGCCCTTTCGTTGCCGATTACTCCCGAGTGGCCTGGTACCCATATGATGTGAACCTTACCTCTGGGAGAGTATTCAGTTAAAGCTTTCTTACAATCCAATACGGTCTTAGATTTAATTCTATCACCTGATATCGCACAAATTGCCTTCTGGCTGTCGGTAAATATATTAAGCCCTGTGGGCGCCATATTTATTCTAATCCAATTTACACATTCCGTTATTGCTCGTACTTCTGCCTGGAAGCTTGTGTTATGATTAGGTAAACGGTGGTATATTTCTGTTTCTGGGTCTTCAATAGAACCCCAGACCCACTTTGTCCCCTAATTTAGAGCCATCCGTGTAGCAACGGATTCCTACTGGTATTTGCTCTAATGTTCCGCTTGACCAAGACATTCTATCTGGGATTAGCGTTTCAAAGTTTCCGACATATTCAGTGTCTGGTATGCGATCAGGCACGTCCGATGAATGTGTATAACCTTCCAACGTGTCCTATAACCGTTTTTGGCCAGTTCGCCTAAAGTAAAGAGCCGTTCGGCTGTAAGCGCCGCCTCATATCTTTTATATGTTTCAATGGGTGGAATATCTAGCAACGTTTCCAGAGCCTCGGTTGAAGTAGTACACATGGCACCACTTATACCCAAGCAGCATGTACGCTGAACTCCCTGTAGTAGTTTGATATTACACTTTTTGTCCAAAGCAGTCCACCAGATTATTGAAGCATAAGCTAGAATTGGTCTAATTACACTTTTATAAAGCCAATTTGTCATAGTAGGACTAAGACCCCATTTCATGCCTATGGTTCTCCTACATATCGCCCAGCACCGATGTGCCTTGTTGATCCTATCCTCTATGTGGTGTCTCCATTTTAATTTCCGGTCAAGTATTACACCTAAGTACTTAACTTTGTCTGTCACCGGTATCTTCTTGCCCAAGAAGCAAGGTTCAGTATATGTAGAAATTTTTGTCTTTCTTGTGAAAAGACAGATTTCCGTCTTCGCCGGGTTAACATTGAGGCCTCTCGGTTGAGCCCAGCTCAAGGCCGTATTCAGAGCCTCCTCAGCTCTTCTACGCAAGTAATTTGGATCCTTTCCCTTTAAAAGTATTACGACATCGTCTGCATAGCAGACAGGTCTAAGTCCTTTCTCGGTTAGGGTCCTTAGGAGGATATTAATCGTGGTAACCCAGAGTAAAGGTGACAAAATGCCACCCTGTGGTATACCGCGAAATACCTTTTTCCTGATAGTTATATCGTACATCTCGCAGCTTATTCATCTGTTCCTTAGCATGTAGTTGATCCAGTTACGGAGCACCCGGTCAACATAAAACTGGTCTAGGGATTGGATAAGGGTATCAGTGTGCACGTTATTGAAAGCGCCTTCGATGTCAATGCATACTGCCAGTGTATACAGTTTGCTATCGAAAGATTCACCTATGTAGTGGACAACTTCATTTAAAGCGGTTTCCACCGATCGTCCCTTTACATAAGCATGCTGCTTATATTTAAGGTCTTTGTATGGTATGCTGCTTTTAACCATGCTATCGACTATCCGTTCCAAGGTTTTAAGTAGGAAGGACGTAAGACTTATCGGTCGATAGGACTTAGGTGTCGCATAGCTAGGTTTCCCTGGTTTGGGTATAAATATTACCCTTGCATCCTGCCATTTAACTGGGGTATATGCCAATTTTAAGCATGCAGTGAATATTTGTGACAGATGTACGGAAACCAATCCCGCCTCCATCTGCAAAAGTGCCGGGAAAATTCCATCCGGCCCTGCAGCTTTATAGGGAGCAAAGCTCTTGATTGCCCCTTTAACCATGTCAGTTGTAATAACTATTTCCGTGTTACCCTCCCCTTCCTCCAATATCGGTTCATCTATGTTATTCGATATACCGGGTGGGAAATGAGAATCCATTAGGAGTTTCATTGTCTCCTCCATATCCTCAAGCCTCCTGCCCGTCTCATCGATCATAGATTCCGGTTGGACATGAGTTTTGGATAGGAATTTTTTTATCTTCGATACGTCATTTACGCTATCTACCTGTTCACAGAAAAGTTTCCAGGAGTCTCGTTTGGCTTTTCGAACGATTTTCTTATATTCACCAAGTTTATTACGATACTCATCCCAGTATACTGCGGTCTTTTTACGCCGTGCCCGGTTAAATAGTTTGCGAAGAGTCTTCCCAAGGTTCCGGATCTCCCCAGTTACCCAGGGTTTTTCCTGGGCAGATCTCCGCTCTCGCAGAGGGCAGCTGTCCTCGAACGATTCAACCAGGGCACTTGTGAACGTTTCCACTTTGGCATCTATATCCTCTTTATTTCGACATTGAAAAGTGTCCTGACCTAAACGGTTCTTTAGTAAGGTCCCGAAAATTGTCCAATTAGTTTTAGACTTATTCCGAAACTTTATCGGCTTTGGTGGTGGCCTTAGTATTTTGAATCTTATGTACCGATGATCAGAAAAGGAGTGCTCGTCCGAAACTCTCCAATCCTGAATTTCGTTTATAAGCTCTTCTGAACATATAGTTATATCTAATACTTCTTCCTAAGTTCAATGTTATCAAGTCTTTAGTATTAAAGAAATCCATGAGGGCTTGTCCCCTGCGATTGGTGTTTGTACTACCCCAAGCTACATGGTGCGAGTTGGCATCACAACCTATTACAATTTTCTCATTTTTCCTTTGTACCTCTTCAACCAGTTTCATCAGATCCGACGTTGGTGGTAGTGTCGGAGAATCGAAAGGCAGGTAAATAGATGCAAGGAATATGTTGCCACGACCTTGCTTCAGCACCGTTGCATCCGATGTTGATAATCCTGTTGAGAGGAGAAAACATAAGTTCTTGTGACATAAGATACATGTTCTCGGGCGAGATCCTGTATCAGCGTAGAAAAGTTGGAAATTTACGTGATTTAATCCAGAAACCTTGTTGCGAATCGTCCAAGGTTCCTGGATTAAAGCTATATGTATTTTACCTGTGTTGATTTTAGCCATTTTTAGTGTCCTTTTCGAGGCTAGTTGTAACAGCCCTTCCAATCGGCACCTTCCCAATTTTGAATATGACAGATTTGGAGGCGAAGTAAGCCCTACCTTTATTCTTGGCAAGACTAGCCATGGATTTCTGGCAACTTACACTTACATTCAAATAATTATTTAAGAAAAAATTGCATGTTTCATATTTTAAACAGATAGGCCCGATAGTGGCCTAGGTGTATTTCTTCGGATTTGATGTAATATATATCCTCCTATCAACCTAATCTAACCTATTTTAACTGATGAAATGTTTGTAATGGATGAAAGGAGCCATATCATGCATGTTACTTTTAAACATTCAATTATTTTAAATTAAAAATATATCATCGCTTCTAGAAACAAACGTGTGACTTTGGATATATTTAAATAAAGAGCCTTTGTCTTTCGACGTTGCGTCGTGTAAATTAAAAATTATGAAATCTCACTTCTGAAACTATTGTTGCACATCAAATGGTGTTATTGAGAAAATCAATCCATATTAAAATCTTTATTTCTAGTTAAAGCCTATATCCGTAATTAGATTTGTATTTTCGGATCCAATAACATTTAAAAACTGCTTCATTTAATGCTATCAATTCTTCATGCACATAGATTGATTTAAAAATATGAAAATAATAATATATAAAATTTTGTATGAAAAACACTCAGCACACAAAACTACTCGGTTAGTTTTAATACAACATTTTAAAAATTGTTTTCTTTTCAGAATTCGGGCATAAATGAAATAAGGCCCAATAAAATTAAATAAAGTCTAAAAATATTCTGTATGAAATAAATCCCAAATTTTTGCAATTTTATTTGGGTGTTATTTCATAATGAAATAATTCCCAATAAAAAAATGAAACAAAGCCCAATAAAACGAAATAAAGGCCAATTTTTGATTTTTTAAATTTTATTGGCACTTATTTCATTATCCTAATTGGGCGTTATTACATTGGAAGTTATTTCGTGTCGCCCTTAAAAACTACAACAGCTAGATTGTCAAAATTTTGTATGAACAACTTTTACATCCATATGAACATAGGTTGACAAAATGGGCAGCCTAGCTACAAAAAAAATAAAAAAAAATCTTAAAGTAGTATATCTGAAAAAGTATAACAGCTAGAGTTCTCAAATTTCGGAGCCTCTTTAGTATCGACATGAATATTTAGGACAAATATTTGGCGGACTAGCAATATGGCCGTGGCACTCCGCATAGGGATTACATACTAAAATTCATTTATCTGGGAAATTATAGCAGTTGGAATCTTAAAATTTTGCACGAAGACCTTTAACATACATGTGAATATTTGGGAGAGAAATGGAGGGCTTACATAATTCCCAAATGAATTAAATACAAAAACATGTGAACATTTAGGTAATAAATTGTCGAATTAGCAACAGGGAGCGTGGCACCTCTCATATGAATTAAATACAAAAAATTCTAATATATTTATGTGGGACGTCATTGGAGCTATAATAGGGGCGTGGCACTTCCCATATGAATTATATACAGGGTAGCAAAGCACACTGGGTATATCTAGTTGTATATAAAATAAATGAATTTAAAACAAAAATTCTATATTCAATAATTATTTAACAGATTTTTTCGCTGAAATAATAAAGCATGAGCACTTTAGCACTTTATTTTGTCCGTATAGTATAGTGGGGTCAATTATAGACCAATCCCGATAAAATTTGATAAAGAGTATTTTGCTAGCACAAAACTTGTATATGTAGAATTTCACTGCTGTAATCGCATTTTTGAGTCAATAATGAGCGTTAAAGTCATTTTCTGAAGGGGACCTTATAGGCTGATCCTCATAAAATTTAGTAGAGAGTTTTTGGCTCACACGAATTTTGTTTGTGGCGAATTTCATCGCTGTACTCGCAGTTTTAAGCTAATAAGGAGAGTTAAAGTCATTTTTTGAAGGGGACCTTATATGGGGGATAGGATCAATTAAGGACCGATCCTTGTAAAATTTGATAAAAAGCTTTTGGCTCCCACAAAACTTGTTTGTGTAGAATTTTACCGCTGTACTCGCATTTTTGAGTCAGTAATGAGCGTTAAAGTCATTTTCTGAAGGGGACCTTATATGGAGGGTAGGGTCAATATGGACCCCATCCCCATAAAATTAAAGAAAATGGTTTTGGTTCCTATACAACTTTTTTATGACGAATTTTATTACTTTATATGCTTCTTAAGGTCAGATATAAGCATTAAAGTAATTTTCTGAAGGGGATCTTATATGGAGGGTAGGGTCAATTATGGACCGATCCTTATAAAATTTTACGAAGAGATTTAAGTTCCTATAAAACATGTTGCTGTCGAATTTCACCGCTATAGATGTTTCTTGTAGGCAGTTATGAGCGTTAAAGTCATTTTCTGAAGGAGACTTAGTATGGGGGGTAAAGTCAATTATGGACCTATCATTACAAAATTTTACAAAGAGATGTAAGTTTCCATAAAACATGTTTGTGTTGAATTTCACCGCTATTATTTTAGCCAGTTGTAAGCTATAAAGTCATTTTCTGAAGGCGGCCTTATATGGGGGCTAGGCGAAATAGTAGACCGATATTGCCCATTTTCAATACCAAGCAAACTGCATCAACTAAAATTATTTGTGCAAAATTCAGCTCGCTAGCTACTTCCATTTGGACTTATCGTGTTTTCAACAGACAGACGGTAATGGCTAGATCGTCTTGGAATTTTATAAGGACCCAGAATATATACACTTTAATGGGTCTTACACGAATATTTCAATGTGTTACAAACGGAATGACAAAAACATATACCCCCATCTTTTTTGTTGGTGGGTATAAAAACGGTAGTAGCCACATTTAATACAAAAGCCCAAAAATAAAATTTTTTATCTCATAAAAATGTAAGAACAAAAAATATATCTTCAGGATTGAAAAAATAGAATTATTTTCGCTTCTTCGAAAGTCTTTAAACATCAACTCCTCAGAAGGTAAAAAGAATCACTTAGTGCTACTTCTGAAGAGGTGATAAATGTGATTCTTTTGGAAGTACTTCGTTTTATTTTTGCTGGGAAAAAACGATTTGTATGTTGTTGTTTACATTATTTTGCAATGTTTTGGTAGTGTACATAGGGGGTATATAAAATCAAATATATTTCGATCTAGATTGAATTTTGAAAAACGGAAAAAACTGTTTGCGTAGATTATATTGATGATTTTTATATATTAATTTCAACGAATTATATTAAGTTCATCTGTGTTAAAATGCAAAAAATCTGAAAATTTCCCGAAAAATTAGAAAATTTCGACTACTTTGTTAACATGTTGTTACGAAAAAATTTCTGATATGGAATTTAAAGCGTATCTCAAAGACCTTTCTAATGATAACAATATTACATATCTTTCCATTGGAAGAAATATGAAAAAAAAACATAAAAACCTCAAAAAAGGAACTGTTTATTCTTTAATCCAGCTCACCAAATATTGACGTCAGGACAAACATTTTGAGAAATGGTATCTTAGTATCAATTAAACTTTAATTTTAGTCGGAAAAGTTGACACCTTATTTTTCCTCCCTAATGTATATATGTAGGTATGTAATTTCAATGAAGAACTTTTTTGGTTATGTCATATGTATATATAAATTGATTATGTCTTATAAATTTTAATATATTTCATTTACAAAATCACAAAACTCGCGATTAATTCGTTTTGACTCGAATCGCGGGTATAAATTTAAAACTCTTATCGCGAGCTTAATTTTTAAACTCGCTAGTCAAAAAGATTTATTCATTATTTTTGAATTGAAATCGCGCTCCATACCCTGTAGAAAACTTTATTGAACAATGTGCAAAACAAATTTTGTAAGTTAAAATGGTATTATTACCTTTTCTGCAAAACGAGCATATTTTCCTTCCTCTGTTATGTAATCACTGGCACATCTCTTCAAATGACTAACTAAATATTTACGAATAGTTTTAACTGAAGGTAAAACTACACTGCATACTAATGATAACAGCGCCCAATGGCGAAGATTAACCCTTGAATTGGGATCCGGATGATCAGTTGTTTGTTTTATAAGTTGCAAATAAAGTTCATTTATCAGTGACTCTTTTCGCATACATTTATCCATGATTGATTGTACAATAGTAACATGTTCATCTTCAGCTCTTTGCACTGTATCACCTATAAAAAAGGAAAGAAAGCCAGAACAGTAAAGGATGTCATTGATATTGATTGATGTCAATCGATGCGTATTAATGTACTAAACACGAAAAAAATAAACAAATATTTTTTCAAATAGTCCTCAGTTCCCAGCGATTGAAAACCAAGACCTCTGTATAATTTTTGAAAAATAAAATATCTTCGATTTTTTGAAATGGGTCTCATAAATTTTGTAATTTTGAGCTGATTACGGGAAAAATAATCTTACAATTTTTGTAGAGTATTTTTGGTCCACAAAATGAGTGGAATATTATTTTCGCTTTTTATCGAAATATGTGTCAAAATTGTCCTAATTTTTGGCTTATACAGACATAAACTACGTTTTAGTTTTTCATTACGTGATCCTTTGTCCTTTCTAAAGGACTTCAAAGTTTTAAAGAAGTTAATTTTTCCAAAAATATTTTAAAATACTTCTACTGATCAAACAATGCCAAATTTGATGTCAAAAGAACAAGAGTTGGGAAAAATTTTGTATTATTTTATTTTGTACTGTCAGAATAAAAAGATGTTAAAAAAGTATTTTAACATTTTTATCCTTTAATATCTTTTTTCACACGTAATTTTGAAGGTCATTTTTGACATCGTTTGATCCTGACAGAATAAAATAAAAAGAAATAAAATATTTTACAACTCTTCTTGGTCATTCGACACCAAATTTGGCATAGTAGTTTAAGTAGAAGTATTTATATAAATTTGAAATTTTGAAGTACTTTTACAAGAAATAAAAAGCTGTGAAAGCAGCTTTGCTTCATTTAATCTCTAGTTTCAGATTTATATGATCTTGTTCGTGTCTAATTTTTTCCAGAAATCCCTACGCTTATAAGAAAAAAAATCCCTTTTTTTCCTACATCAACTTTTTAGTTTCCCTACTGATATCTCGAATCCTTCCCCAAAATTTAAAATTGTGGCTACACAAGAATAAAGAGCATTAAATTGTATGAAATATTGGCTTTTAAAATGCAAACTTTTATGCATAAACAGCTATTTTATAAATATTTAAAAATGTTAAAATATTCATTATCAACCGTTCTCACAACAAACAATTAACTTGCCAGGAAAAACAGTAGAAAACATTTTTTTTATGAATTATAAAACAGGAATCCTGTTTTATTTTTTCAGTTACAAACCATTTCAGATCATACTTCCTATCAAAAAAGAAAAAAGTTAATTATATCCCACAGCACTATAGTGGTTTATCTATGTCCGTCCGACTGTTCGTCCATGTAAAATCAAACTACAAGTCGTAATTTTCCAGATAATTTGATGAAAATAGGCTCATATGTTTCATTTTACCCAAGGACGAAGTTGTTTGGAAATGGATTAAATCGGTCCATTATTCCCCTAGCCCTCATACAACCTGACCTTCCGATTATCTCACCAAAATTTGACACAACTAAGTTTTATATAGACATAAATGCGCACAAGGTTTACATGGACAGCCAGCCAGCCGGACGGACATGTCTTAATCGACTCAGAAACATCAGCACCCCACTATAGTTGTGTAGGGTATAAAAAGAAATCAAGTGAGTGAAGATAAATACGCCGGGTTAAATACGTTTTTCATGTAAGAGAAAAAAAATATCGCATGCGATAAAAAAGTATTTAATACTTGAAATAAGCATATTTTCACATAATTATACAGATTTTTACACATAATTTCAAAAATAATGTACATATGAGCAATTATCAAAGTTTTTTAATTCCTTTGAAATTGAACTAAATTGTTAATAAAATTGGTAAGAGTGAAATGTGAAACAAATTTTTTACAGGATTATATATAGTGTTTATAAAAAACCGACTTTTGGAAAAACCGGTTTTTCGGTTAACCGAAAATTGACCATTTCTAGAAAACCGGTTTGTCGGTTAACCGAGTATAAAAAACTGGTTAAACCGGTTAACCGAAATGTTTGGAAATCTTTAAAATATTATAATATTTAGTTGAAAAATTTCATTTTGCGAAATATTATGAATTACTTAATAAGATATTTGCACTTTTTAGTAAAGATATGTACATTAATATATCATAAGAAAACAAACTTATATAGATCTGAAGATATAATTGATTCGTTAGGTATATGGAAGTTGCCATAGGAGGGATAAATTGACCTTTGAATATATAATCCATCTATATCAATAGCAAAAATTATGTCCAGAACTATCAAGTATAAAGAGTGTTCAGGCTCGCGACGATTCATCGGGAACGATTCATCGGGAACGGCTCGCTACGCCTGTGGTTGTTCAAATTATTGTGAATGACGCTTAGGAATATTGACAGGTGTCATTCTGACTTCCTGTCAATCAACCTAAGCGCCATTACAGTTTGTGAAAAACCCCAGCAGCATAAGTTCTCGGACGGCAACAACAATCTTTATGTTTCGATAAATAAAGTCCGTTTTGAGAACGTTTGAGAAACTTCTCGATTTTTATTATACTCACGCAGTAAACAAGTAAGTGCATCCTGAATTTTATCATCAATGTTATTTATCTTAATAAATAAAAAATTTCTTCATATAATGGTTGGAATTTGTTTAAATAGTTAATTTTTTATTGCTTTAAATGCCAACTTTTTACTAATTTTCTGATTGTCTGAAATTGCAAATCTCCATTTTATATACATAACATTTGTTTAACAATCTTAGGTCTCTTTTCATATGCACAAACGGAAAATAATATTTATAATTATCTATCCAAAAGTTTTAAAAATCACAATAAAAAATCAAAGAAAACATACAATTTTGTACCAAAAATTAGATTTTTTTGAAACCGGTTAACCGAGACTTAAAAACCGGATAACCCGGTTAACCGAAAACAAATGTTTAAAAAAAAAAAACGGTTTGCGAAAACCGAAATATGCAATAAAAACTGGTTTTTCGGTTAACCGGTTTATAAACACTAATTATATACACAAGATTTCCAGCCTTCATTTCTAAACGTAATCGGTTTTGAATGTTTACAAAATTAAAAACAACGCGTGTCACTAACTACTTTTTTCACCTTCTTTTTATTTCTTGGTCCATAGCTTTAAACTTTTGGACACTATTCGTTATAGTGCTAAGTAAAGACACTTAGGAGATAAATTCTTTACAAGCTTATCCGTGTGATATCACTTTACATATTAGAACTTGGATGTTGAAATTTGTCACCAGGTTTTTTTCAATTTTGATTTTTTTACAGTTTGTTTGACCGGGCGCTGACGCCCCTTAATAAAATACAAAAATTGGACAACAGTGGTTAGATGATGTAATTATACACAGTATGGTATATATCTCGTTAATGTGCCCTAAATGGGAAATGGGTACGACAGCTACAAAAGTTGGTAAACTTGAACGTAAATTTTTTAAAATATCCGATTTTAGCGCGGCACATTCGCACTTATATAGGAAATAATTTGAATTCTTGCGTAAATTGAGTTTTTTGTTATTTTGAAATATAAAATCGGAGGAGCATGCAAAAATTTTATGAACTTTTTAAAAATTTTGCAAAATGACTTTTTTTTATTTTTGCGATTTTATTTATTTAAAATGTCCTTGTGAGCTACAAAGCCGTCACTTATATCTAAACACATTTTGCTAAGGCAGACCATGGATGATGCTCAAAATTCGTCAAAATTATCACCATTTGCAAGTTTTCTTAATACTTTAATGTAAAACTGGGGCGCATAAAAAAAGTAAAATAATTGTAGGTTTTGTGGGTCAAATAAAATTTACCTAGCATCAAAAAGCATCACTCTATAAATATTTAATTCCTTCAAACTATAATTTTTTAATTGCATTCCCTTATAAATCAAGCTCGTAGAATTCAGATATTAACACTTTTTTTCTTTTTTTTGGAATCTTTCAAAAACTAAAAGCAACAAGTTAAAAAATTACTGAAATGAAATTTCTTACTGAGTATTCTTAAAATTTGTTAAAATAAATCTTATGGTAGCTATTTAATGCGCTAAATTTGAATTATTTTTACAATAATGTGCAATTTTTTTTTCAAATATTACATATATAAATAGAATTATTAAGAATTTTTTAAATATTTAAGTGAAAACCGGTATAACTTTTGCGGCCCTCGATCAAAATGATTAACGCGAACTGATTCATCGCGTATTAGGGTCGGTTTATATTCACACAAAATATTTTGAATGTGCCATCAAAAAAATGTTTTGATTTTTTTAATTCTAAAATTAAAAAACTTTGTAGTATATATATATATATATATATATATATTGTTATTACTTGTTTTATATGTTGTTGTTGATACTACAAACTAATTTCAATGAGTAAGAAAATAGGAGATGCCGTTTTTAAGATATCGTTGACACAAAGACATTTTTTTTATAATTTTCCTTATTTCAAAACCATAATATTTTAAATAGAATATTGTCAAACTACAACACATAGGGATTAATTACAGTGAAAAATGATTAAAATCGGATAAATATGTAAGAAAATCTACTATACCAAATTTAACCGTTTTTAGAAAAACTCTTAACCGTGACGAATTTAGAAATTTTGGAGAACCTTAAATTTTGTATGTATGGAAATAATGTGTGTACCGATTTTCATCAAAATCAGATAGGATCATGTTCAACATTTTTTTAAACTACTCTGGGAAAATTTTCCTGGAGATAGCTTAGCTTAAAATGGAGTAAATAAGATTCTATAAAATGACTTCTTGGTACTTTTCGTTCTTCAAAAGATATTTTTTGAATTTTCTAGAAACATGAAACTAAGCATGTAGAGCCAGGAGTAAGTGAGAACATATAAAAGGTACCAAGAAACATAAAATTAAACACCAAGAGCCCTAAGTTAATGCAAATCTGGAGGAAAGAATTTTTCGAATTTTTCTTTCTATGACTGGCACTTTATGGCTTTTATGCACATTCGCAGCAGCGTGATTGAACGAAACTCTTTAAAAAGGGACTTTTTGTTTTACAACTGGGATTTTTTGATTTTTTCTAATAATTTTTTGTATATAAGATTCGGTACCGCCGAATATAGAACTCTTACATGTTTATATGGAATTTTCATTTCTATTGAATTGGGTTTAGAATCTTAATTTTGAATGGTTTTAGGTAATGAAGTTTAGTGCTGAAGTTTTGTATTCGTTATATCGGGTACAAAATTTACACATTCATTCGTAATACAAGGTACTCAATTGAAAAAAAATCGCTTTCGTTAAATCCCAAATTCGCTAAACTGAGTATTCGTTAATCCGGGAAACCACTGTATTTTCATTGATATCATGTAAATTGTAAAAGAAAAGTGTTGTTACAAACCTGAAATTCCAAGTCCCGAATATGTTAAAATCGCTTGAAAGATTTGCACCATAACTGTTTCTTCTTGATCTGATAATTTACTCAGACTTTGGGTTATTTGAATTCTACTAAAAGCCCAATACGAGTGTGGAAATCCTTTGTATGTTTCTCCATGTTCTTGAACATTATTTCCTTGTTCAGCTCTTAATTTCTCCAAGCGATGTTTTGACAATCTTCTTAAAGTATTTCTAAAGAAACCGCCTCCAGATTCTTGAGGTTTTCTTAATATTTCCATATCGATTAGTTGTCTCCTACAAACAACAACATTCTGGTACAAACGAGCACGATCCTCATTTGTTGTTCCTTTACTTTTCTTAGAAACTTCAAAACTGTTCATAATCCAGTTGGAAAGTGGTGGATAATACGATACAATAAGTGATCCGATTTCATTTTTCTGTAGTGTTTCAAATACGAAACATCTTTGTGCTTCTAGTGAAATATTTGAGTCTTTAATATTTGGCTTATTAACTTGCACATATTGTCTGTTTAACGTAAGAGTTATAAAACTGTCACTGGGATCTAACATAATGGACTCAATATCAATGTATTTAAATTGATATAGTATAAATTTATCTTCAGGCTGAATAAACATGATTCCTTCATAGTTAACACCAAAAATTATGTTACTTCCATGACTCCAAAAACCTTTATATATAACATTAAACATCGTTGTGCCGTAAAGTGGGTATTGCATAACACAACTTAAATATAGCACCTTGGCAGTTAATTCATTTCTGGACGCTCCATATTGGCGATGTGCTTGTGCTAAAATGGGAATCCAAAATTCTTGTTCTCTTGTTTTTGAAATTCTTTCTGGAAGAAAGTTATTAATATCAATATAATATTCCGGTTTGGGCTGGTTTGACGGATCACCTAAAGCAACTTGAGCTTGAAGTCCAGCAAGTTGAAGAGCAACTTTTTCACTAACTGGAAATTCATCACACTAAGGAATAAAATACAATATTGAAATATTTATGAACATATATAGAGTTTGTAATAAAAACGACTTTTAAAGAAATTAAATTTTCGGTTATTCATTTAAAAAAAAAAAAACTATTCAACGAATAGTTAGTTAGTTAGTATAAAAGGAGGATGTATATTAGAGTGGGTCGGTCTCTATGGACAAAAAAAGTCGTGTCAGTCACCCCCTAAAATTAAAGATATGTTAATAACATTTTCTAAAATATAAAAAATATTTTTTTGCCACGCCTAGAAATACCGCCCTTTTTGTTTTTCATATATTACGTCGTCATTTTAAGTCCGATCGTAACATGTGATATGTATATCAGTGTTTATGGCTCGACTGTAGCTACATTTAAAACTTAAGCTATTTTTTATTTAGACGTAGTGGGAAAACTTTTTTAATGAATTATAAAACAGAAATCCTGTTTTATTTTTTCAGTTACAAACCATTTCAGATCCTACTTCGTATCAAAAAATAGGAAGGTTAATTATATCCTACAGCACTATAGTAGTTTAGCTATATCCGTCCGACCTTGTAAGCAAACTACAAGTCGCAATTTTCACAAATAATTTGATGAAAATAGGCTCATATGTTTAATTTTATCCAAGAACGAAATTGTTTGGAAATGGATTAAATCGGTCCATTATTCCCCTAGCCCTCATACAACCGTACTCCTCGAATAGGGCTTTGGAACTCTTAATTATGGCTTCAAGGTTGTTAATTCTCCTTAAACGCTACTGAAATTCTACATATCTAACTCCTGTATGAACATACATAAATCCCTCCACCAGATTTTGATAGCATCGGTCCATAATTGATCCTAGCTCCTATATGTAGTCTCTTTCAGAAAATCAGTTTTTCATCAATAAATTCTATATTCATATGGTCCGACAATTCATTTTTATTAGTTTTAACTATTTTAAGAACTTCTTTAAAAATATGTAACTATTTAAAAGAAAGGTTAATTTATCATAAAATAAATTTATCACATTTTATAAAAATTAGTATAAACATTTTTCAAAATTATTTAAAAAAACAAGAGTAGTTGTATGGAAAAAACGTGAAATGTTTTTTATAAAACTAAGCATAACTCTTTAATTTTTCATTAAATTTTATGAAATAAAAAGTTTAGTTTTATGTACTTATATGATTTCGTTATTGATGCTGAATAAGATAATCTTTCTTGTGTTAAGATAGGGGAGTCATTCCAAAGTCACTTCGAACACCATGAATTTTTAATGCCTTTGATTTGGCTAAAACTCGGATCATACATTCTTCTCTTAAATGCGCTTTCTATAACGTATAAATTGGATCAGTAATATATATGGTTAAAATTTTATAGCGCTCCAAAGCGCTCCTCGAGCATTTTTGTGAAAATTTAAGAATGTTTGCGACTGAATAAATTTGGAACCAGTCATCCGATTTTAACAATTAAGGTATCGTTCGATAGGAATTCAATTACACATTATTAACATTTTATAAAAATACTTGAGGTCCTGGCACAAGGATCTTGAAAATGGGAAAAGATCCTTTATCCTTGAATATCCTGAGAAATGGTATTTTAATTTTCTTTTTTTTTTTAACAACAAACAGATAAAATAATTATCAACGCGATGTCGAAATTTGATATTGGGATCTCAATGGGTTCGGAAGTTATGGCAGTTTTTATATAGCTATATTCACAATTTGTTAGACATTTTAATACATTTGCATTTTAATCAAATAAAGTTTTATTGCCAAATAAAGTAAAAATAACTAAAATGTATGTATGTATGGGTTCGGAAGTTATGGCAGTTTTTATATAGCTATATTCACAATTTGTTAGACATTTTAATACATTTGCATTTTAATCAAATAAAGTTTTATTGCCAAATAAACTAAAAATAACTAAAATGTATGTATGTATGTATGTATGTGTATGTATGTATGTATGTATGTATGTATGTATGTATGTATGTATGTATGTATGTATGTATGTATGTATGTATGTATGTATGTATGTATGTATGTATGTATGTATGTATGTATGTATGTATGTATGTATGTATGTATGTATGTATGTATGTATGTATGTATGTATGTATGTATGTATGTATGTATATGTATGTATGTATGTATGTAAATATGTATAATTTGAAATTTAAAATCCTATTATTTAGTAAAATAGTTTGATCCTATTTTTAAAACTGTCAAAAAATAACAAAATCTGTATATCATTGAAAATATTGCAATCTTTTTACACTGCAAATATCAGTTTAAAATTTTGGTATAATTGTAAATGTGTTAAAAATTATGAAATGAGTTCATTAAAATTCAAGGAATGTTGTAATCCTTTGGGATTAAAACATAAAAAAATTAAACTTTCTGACTTAAGACCTGTGCCAGCGTGGATTAGTAGTATTTACGTCGACATTGAACAAGATTCAAAAATATGTTCAGCGTGTAGGAGTAGAATTTGTGACCAAAACAAAGAAGAAATCGCCACTAAAGAAGAGAAGGCGGATGTTGTTTTTATTCCAACAAAGGATGCATTAGAACACCTTAACCAATGTTTGCAGCTAATTGGGGAACCAAAAATAATAATTAAAGACAGCAACTTTGAAAAATATATACGCTACAAGCTTGAAAGTGCAAAAAAAAGTATTTTAAAAAAATTTTTTGGATATGATGATGAAAAAATTCATGATAGTGTAATAGTGGAGGCAATAAAAGAAATTCACAATGAAAATAGTGAAGTAACTGTAAGGAACGCCTGCGTAAATATTTTAAGCCGGCAGTGGCCAAATAAACGCATTAAAAGCGAATTGCCGACTACTACATCCAATTATGCCATAAATAAGGCCAAAACACTTTCCAGAATGAGCATTGGAGATAAAGAAAATGCATCAAATTCCGCTTTAAATGTAAATAATATAATTTTAAATTTCTACTGCAGTGATGAATATAGTCGTATAATGCCAGGGAAAAAAGACTTTAAGTCTGTCGAGGTATATTTTTTTTTTTGCCAATCAAAATCTTTAAGCTCATTATTTTTCAAGGTTGATGGAAAAAGAATCCATATACAAAAGAGATTGCTGCTTTCAAATTTGAAAGAATTGTACGACGAATTCAAGAAACAGTATCCGGAAATAAAAGTTGGATTTTCAAAATTTGCATATCTAAGACCAAAACATTGTATTTTAGCTGGAAGTAGCGGAACACATTCCGTATGTGTATGTGTTATTCATCAAAATATTAAGTTAATGTGCGAAGCAATTTAAAAAAAAAATGTTAATGACTTGGACTTAGGTGATTATCATATGTGGATTAATCTTAGTATCTGCAAAGAACCACAAACATCGTGTTATATGCGAGAGTGTTCAAACTGCCCTGACATTAAAAATTTAAAACAAATAATTCAAAACTATTTTGATATCTTTAATATGGAACATGTTCAGTACA
The DNA here is from genome assembly GCF_015586225.1 of Lucilia sericata. NCBI lineage: Eukaryota > Metazoa > Arthropoda > Insecta > Diptera > Calliphoridae > Lucilia > Lucilia sericata. The sequence continues at coordinate 566,357 of NW_023994123.1, read as the reverse complement.
AAATGTGGACAGCAACTGATAGATCTGAGCTTGTCACAAAACTGGAACACGTAGATGATTTCATAGATATTTTTCTTGAAAAATTGCCAAAACTCATAAAACATTCATTTATTACTGATAAACAAAATAGTTATTTTAATAAAGTCAGAGAAAATTTGAAATGTGATGAAATGTTAGTAGTCCTGGACTTTTCAGAAAATTATAGTTTCATAATTCAAGACGAAGTGCAGTCGTACCACTGAAGCAACACTCAAGCCACAATTCATCCTTTTGGTATTTATTACATGGAAGAAGGCCAGGTCAAGTTTACAAATTGCATTATAATAAGCGACATTTTAAAACATAACACGGATGTCGTTTAGTATTTTATAAAAAAATTTTTGTACTTTATAAAAGAAAATGTTAAATCTCCTTGCAAAATATTTTATTTTTCCGATGGCTCTGCCGCTCAGTACAAAAACAAATTAAATATGTATTACCTCACATGTCATAAAAATAAGTACAATATTGATGCTGAGTGGAACTTTTTTTGTACAGCTCATGGCAAAAATGTCTGTGATGGATTAGGTGGAACCGTTAAAAGATTAGCTACAAGAGCAGCTATACAAAATAAAGATACACCAATAACATCACCATATTTAATGTACAATTGGGCGAAAAATAATATAAATAATATAAATTTCATATACGTTTCAGAAGAAGAATATTTGCAAGAAATGGAAGTGTTAAATATTAATTGTCCAAAACTTAAACCTATTCCTAAAACACAGTCAGTCCATCATGTTGCCCCAGTCAGTATTGGCCAAGTAAAGACAAAATACTTTTCAGAATCTTATATATATAATACATTCGACATCTGTAAATAAAAAAATAATTTGCGTTTGTAATAAAATTTATTATGAAAATTAAAAAAATAAGCTTTATTTTGAAAAATTGAGAGGTTGCTTAATAAAACCTGTTATAACTTTTGAACCCATTAAGATCCCAAACTGTAATTTTTATGCAAGATAGGGTTGCCAATTGACTATATCCTGTAAAAAAAATAATAAAATAAAAATAGCATTTTTGGGATATTCAAGGATAAAGGACATTTTTTTTAAATTACCTTTTTTCAAGAGGATATCAAGTTTCTATAAAGGATTAATATAGAAAAACAAGTCAAAAATTAACAAAAAATTACAATAACTGAAAAACTTCTGATGATACAAAAAAATTATCTGTAATTAAAATGTCATAAATTTGATTCTCTACAAATTTTGTTATGACTCCTAAACCCGTAGGAGGCATAAAAAGGGGGATATTTGTAAAAAATGTATTATTTTGACCTTTGACCTCTAATATTAAGTGTAGTTAAGACTTGATTTCAGATTATTTTATCCATAATATTCCTAACATCAAGATGATAATTTGCGGTAATTTTTACACTATTCGGCATTAAAACATTTATTTGAGTGAACTAAAAATAGATTAAAATCAGTGTGACCAGGTCTCAAAAAATGTTGCGGCTAAATCCCATCCAAAATAATGCTAGAAAAAATGCTAAATTGATTTTAAAATGCCAAAAAAAAATGCTAAAATTTTTTAAGTGTTTTTATGAACAGTTCATATTAATTTGTAACTGAAATTCATTGTAATTTATATCAAGTAAGAAAGTATATTCTGCCGTGGTTGACCATATGAGTATAAAATTTGATTTATTTTTCGTAATAAAGCATTTATGTTGAATTGAACCTTGGTTCCGATATATTTAAACTAATTTTCTGAGAAAGGCTTTATACATTTGTATATGTATGGGGGCTAGGTAAAATAAAGGACGGACTTTAACCATTTTTAAAAGGTTTTGTCATTGGATCAAAAAGCATACGTGCTTATGGTTTTGAAAATTTCAACCTCTACTACACGTCAGACTTACATGGCTTAATCGATTCAGAAAATGATTCTTAACCGATTAGTATACTCAAACGTAGTATATTGGAGTAGGGTAAAAAATTAAGTTCCGTGGTATTAAGATAAACAGAAATGCTAAAAATTATTTCAAAATTTTAGTAAATTTAGCAATATGTAATGTCTCTAACTTTAAAATATTTCTGAATGCAAAAATTACATTAAAACTCTATTAATTACACTAGTTGCTCATGGTATAAAACCTATATGTGTTTTCGAAAGGAAAAGTATAATATTTCTAGTTTTACTTTTTTTATATAAACAATTTTATTTGTCTTCCTCAAAACACTTTAAAAATGGTTTTCATGTCACAAAAATATTGAAAATTCCGTTGAAATAATTTTAAATCTCGGTGAATAGATGTCAGGTTTATAACTCATACTTCCAAGATTTTTTCGAACAAATATATATGAGAATGTATGAAATGAATTGAGAGATATATTCAAATCCGTAAGTTTGTAATTCTGGAATAAATTGTCAATAATATTTTCGAAATTTATGTATTTTTTTAATTAAAAAAAAAACGTGACAACAAAATTACTAAAAATTTGGTAAAAATAAAAAGAACAGAAAGTAGGATGAGAAAGTCTTAATTATATAGTATTGATTTTTTTCAATACTTATTTTCAATAAATTAACAAGAACTCCTGAAGAATGATAAAAATTAAAACCTCTTTATTTCGTATAGGAAAAAATAAAATTTGTTAATTAACCGTCATACATAGCCTTTTCCAAAATTATATGTTTCATTCCATGAGCAAACAAAAAGTATTAGTTTGTAAAATAGCGTACTGAACGTATTTGTAAAAATATATGAAATCTCTTGAATTATTTCTATCACCTCGAATTTAAAAAAGCATTGGGTTCCAGAAAAATATTCTAGAATACAACATTTTAATGTATTGGCGTAATTTTAAGTTATTTATCTTCATGAATCTTTTTATTTTGAATTACAGTGTAAATTATTACATTTCTCATATTTCTTCTTGCTTGTGTTTGGGTAGACATTTAATTCTGATTTTTTCCGGTTAAACCTATTTCCAATATAAATTGCTAAAAAAATTGCAAAAAAAAGCTAAAAATGCTAAAAATATTTTATAAAAATGCTAAATAAAATGCCAAATGCTAAATTAAAATTTTACAGCTAAATCAAAATAAAAAATGCTAAATCTAGCTGCAAAAATGCCAAAATGGTCACACTGATTAAAATGTATAAAAAACACACATTTCCTATGGAAATTTTAGATGTTGCTAAATAAAAACTGCCATAACTTCTGAACCCATTGAGATCCCAATTTGAAATTTTTACATCACAATAAAAGCTATGTTGCCTATTTTTTATAGAAAAAATTAAGAAAAACAAAATACCATTTTTCAGGATATTCAAGGATAAAGGACATTTTCCTTTTTATGGTCCTTGAGCCAGGACCTACAATTTTGTTTATGAAATTCCAATATTGAGTAAACGGAGTCCTGTCGAACGAGACCTCACTTGTTATAATCTGATAACGGGTTCCAAAGCAATTAAGTCGTCAACATTGCTAATTTTCCACAAATATATGCGAGATGCCCAACTTTAGGAGTCCATAATATATGAACCGTATAAGTTATGGATCCAATTTATACGTCATACAAACCGTATTTAAGAGTAGAATATATGCACCGAGTTTAAAAAAAAATCGAAGAAGTTAAAATTTTAAAACAACCTTTTTTGATCGATGAATTTTGGAATGACTCAGGGGTAGGATGTAATTTTTGTATCGTAAATTATTTTGAAAAAAAAATAGTTTTCGACAATATCCCTAGCAAATTAATTGTTGTAATTAGAACGATACAGGTATTTTTACATGCCTGTAAAATAGCTATATATGCATAAAAGTGAGCATTTTAAAAGCTAATATAATACCATTTTGTAAAAAAAAAGGAAATTTTGTTAACGCTTCCCAGTAAAAATTGTAGCTTACATGCAAGCAGGTTTATAAGGGAACGAAGCTATTTTCTCCCTTACAAACCTGCTTCGATAAGGCATGATTTTTATATAGCGAATTCCCACTTGGAAGCATTCCCACTAGTAAGCTTAAATATTATTTAAATATTTCACTTACAATCTGCTTCTCTGTAAGGGATAGTAGTAAGCTTTTAATTTTTTTCAGCTTACATTATGAAATTACTCCTATCATTGGTATTCCCTTATTTCCTGCTTCTCAGTAAGGCTTAATAGTAAGCGAATACAGATGCAGTTACTTCCCTTTTTAGCTTCCTAAAGTATAAAAATTTTTACTGGGTTGTTTCAACTTATTCAGGTTTCAGATCGTTATTTTTAAATACTTCAACATTCAAAACATAGCAAATACCCCGCTATTTCCTATTATATTCCCAATATTACTCATGTGGGCTTTAAGTGGGCACTATGAGACTTTACGTATCGAAAATCAAATGAAATTCCATACGTATTTTAAAAAAGAGAATAAATGCTTGAGTTTGTTAACACTCAACAATTTTTTTTAACAACATGTTAGTCATATTGAATACAAAATTTGTTAAGAATCAATAGTTAAAGTGTTACAATTGGTTTATTATATTAAACAATTATTTTGTCGCTTCTATATAAAATGCTCTATTATGAAGCTGTAATAACCATATATTAAAAAAAAATACAATGTAAATTAGGTTTTTTTAATTTTGTTAGGGATAAAAATCTTTATTACCAATACATAGTACAATGAAGAAGAAGTATTACATAAAAGTATATAAAAGAGAAAATAGGTGTTGAGAAATTTAAATCGGTAACAATTTTTGAGTTAAAACATTGCACTACTTCTAAATGAGGACCGATCTTGCTGGGGACTACCAATTCTCCTGTGCACAATGGGGCAGAATCGAAATTTTTTGGAAATAAATCTGGCATTTCTAAACGGCTGATCCGGCGTGAGCGTAGCCAAGGAGTATACGAGTTTAAGTTTTAAAGATGAACCCTGCAGATGTCCCAGGGACGGCTCAAAGTAGGGTACCTACGACATGTAAAATTTTTAAACTCGTGCCATTTTTTTGTTTTTCCGAGTTATAGGCATTTAAAAATTTAGTGATACAAAATTTACCATACCTTGGTCCGCCTTTTTTTGAATACCGGGCGTAATTTTGGACCAAATGGACTCAATTGTTAGTTAGACAACAAAATTTTCATTAATATACAAAAAATTCAGATCAATATCATTTACAGATTCAAAAATATACGTTTTTAAATTTAAAAATTGGGAATTGAGGGATGCCCTTTGACCTTTTCAATTTTTTTGCATTTTCTTATTTGAAATGACAAATTTAACAAGCGTTAAAAATTTCATTGAGTTTTGTTCATAAAGATTTTGTCTTATATTACATATTTGTTAAATTTCTAAAACTATGATTTATATCAAAATTTTAATAGGGTCGCAGATAGCTACAACAATTTAGTCCATATTTATCCCTTATTATAATTTTTTAGTTAGATATGGAAATTCTCGACCCTTTACAAAAAATTTCAAGCCAATATCTCAATTACATTCAAAAATATGTTCATTTAAACCTGTGTCCTTTAATTTCATCTTTGTCATATTTTAGTATTAAGTATGACAGAACATACATTTGGTGTTGAATAAAATATTTGGACAATTTTTAAAAATTATTTATTTAATTATTTTATTAAAGACTATAACATTGTATATACAATAAAAAAATTATAATTTTATTATGAGCCACGCACAACAACACCTAAATCACCCCACACAAACAACCTTACCCGCCCACCGAAATATAAAACACATCAATACAATATCATCAGTTAGTATAATAGCTTTTTTTATTTGAATTGTTTATCTTAAACATAATACAATTAATTCTTACAACCTACTTATATAGTTAATTCCTAACACTACTTATTTTCTATAAAATAATCTGTCATATCGGTATACATATCCAGAAGGTAATATAAGTCCTTTAAATCTTCCTTGTTTTGAGATGATAGAGTTTCATAACAAATCCATCTTTTTCGCATAGTTGAAAGAACAGGATCAGAAGATAGAAGTAAACTATTAAAAATATCTTCATTCTGTGATTGCCTGGAGCATTTTCTTGAGCTGAATAGTTGAACATGCTTAAAATCTCGATTCCTCGCTTCATGGGCTTCTTCTGTTAACTCTCCAAGTGGAAGAATTTTCGATTCAATTATTATTTGACCATGACACAATACTTTGTGTACTGTTGGTGTTAGCTCCCTCCATGGATACAGAGATACTAGTAATTTAGAAATTTCAGATGTATATTCCCCAAATCGATTTCCATTAATTTTATGTTTACTATTCAGTGCCATTAAAATAGTGTTAACTCTTCGAAGCAACTCCTTGTCGATTCCAGTTATTTTTGAAGTAATTTCAAAATCACGAAAAAACCTTCTCGCCGTATTACCGTCATTTGTACTACCGCAACTTGGAAGTGGTTTGTCGATGTTTAATCCCATCTGAACTTTAAATTCTTCTTAGATTCTGCTTTTTTCCGCAGCTCTCAGTTCTTTCAATTCTTCATTATTTTTTGTTGATTTAGTAAGATTCTCTGGCACACTTCTATATTTGAGGTCGTATGCTATGTGTAAAAAGTAATTCAAAAATCGTATTCTGGCATGAAGTGGTGAAATTCCGAAAGACAGGACTTCTTCATTAATACTTCTGCTTTTGTTTATATTTGAGAATTGCGACTTTTTCTCATTACATATTTAGCATCTCCAGTAGGAAGAAGTTTCTGTTATGGCATTGCTGACCTTTCCATCAATCATTGTTAAGCTAAGCTGATATGATACGTTAATAGAGAATTCCTTTATTTTTATGCAAATGGGCTCCAGTGCATTTATTTCATCTTTTAAATATTCCACTAAATCTTTTGTTGTTTTCTTTGACTCCTTTATATATTCAAATCCAATGGGTCTACAGAAATTTTTTGAACCCGGAGTTGTATTGATCCATATATCTTCAAATGAATTTCCGATGCTTGACGATGATGGATTAAGGGAATATGAACGAATTCGTAATGGCACTAATGATGACATAAATACACTTTTGTAGTCTGCTAATGTCCGACTTCCACAAGCTTGTTTGTATTCTGGAAGTGCTGATAAACCGTCACATCCCCACTTACACATTAAGACAACATCACAGTTATGAATTTTCCTTAGTTGGTCTCCTGAAAAGTCTGACACAATTCACAAGCTTCCACAACATTAACAGCAATAGGTGATGGTAGGATAGTTAGTTTTTTTCCTGGATCGCCTTGTATGACGGTAATATATTGTGTCCTTTTCCATGCAGAGCTTTCCTTAATATTTGGTACTTATTTTGACTGAGACCCAGTTCCAACATAAGAGCTATTGCTTCCTCTTCAGTAAAATTTGATTGTGATGTTGGAGTTGGTATACTTTCCACAATTCGCTTAAGTCGTTTTGGTGATGCATTAGGAAAAATAGTTGTAATATGTACGGCATCCATATGTTGGTTTTCCTTTTTCAGCATTTCGTTAAATGTATCAGCAATTTCCTCATTTGAGATTGAAAAAAGTTTTTGTGTGACCCTTTTTTTTTAACTTGAACATAAGTCTTCGTATGACTTGCAAGGCGCTCCTGTTGATGTGTTGTAAGTTGAGATTTCCGTAGTAGTTTCCATCCAACTACAAAATTTTAATCGACATTTCTTTTGATTTCCATCCACAGACTTACTTTTTACATCAAAAAGTTTTCAATTTTTGATATGCCTGTTTTGTCTACTTTTCCACTATATGTAGTTTTTATATAATTTGAAATGTCTTCAATTCTTTCTGGCCCTTTTGAAGATACACTCCATAAAACGGAACACAACTCTTCGTACTTTAATGTAATCTTCATTGCAGATTTTTACTTAAAATCTGAGAAGTTTACTTATATACCAATTTTTGTCATTTCCGACATAGGTATTCCAAAGTAAAAAATTACGAATTGTCTACCTATTAACATTTAGGACTATATTACTATAACCTGTAATTCAGTCATTGATATTTCTTATTAGTGAATGAATCGAAATTATCATTACCTGTATATTTTTACTTACATGATCATAAACGAAACAGAACGAAATGATCTGTCAAAAAATTTAGGTAAAAAATAGTTATAAATTTCTGAAATTTTAAGCATAATAGGACCTTTCAATTATAAGGATAAGCAAACAAATAGAAAATAGGTAAATATAAGATTTAAATATGTTCTGTCATATTTAATACTAAAATATGAAAAATATGAAATTAAAGGATACAGGTTTAAATGAACATATTGTTAAATGTAATTGAGATATTGGCTTGAAATTTTTTGTAAAGAATCGAGAATTTCCATATCTAACTAAAAAAAGATATTAAGGGATAAATATGGGCTAAATTGTTGTAGCTATCTGCGACCCTATTAAAATTTTGATATAAATCATAGTTTTAGAAATTAAACAAATATGTAATATATGACAAAATCTTTATTTATGAACAAAACTCAATGAAATTTTCAACGTTTGTTAAATTTGTCATTTCAAATAAGAAAATGCAAAAAAAATTGAAAAGGTCAAAGGGCATCCCGCAATTCCCAAAAATAGGAATGAAAATCCCAAAAATGGGATTTTTTACTTTTTTACCCATAGGGTCCACATTTCTTTCAGGGCTGGGAAAATACTTTTGGAGTAAATAGAAAACATATTGAAGTTTCCAAAACTGCTTTCAGTTTTCTGATCCCAGCTTTGGGATTTTAGAACATGTCGCCCAAAGTTGAAGTGTTGAAAAAAATAGGTCATATTCGGAAGGACGCAGTGGCAACATTTTCCAAAAAAATAGGACAAGTTTTTTACGCCAAAGCGTTCTGCATAAAGATACCTTTTAGAAAACTATAAAATTGTTATATGTTCTTAAAGAAAATTTTATTTTATTAATAAAAGAGTTAAGACACATTTTTGGCAAAAAAACGGCAAGAATCTATATATATATTTTTGGATCTGTAAATGATATTGATCTGAAATTTTTTGTATATTATTGGAAATTTTGTTGTCTAACTAACAAGAAAAAATTGAGTCCATTTGGTCCAAAAGTACGCCCGGTATTCAAAAAAAGGCGGACCAAGGTATGGTAAATTTTGTATCACTAAATTTTTAAATGCCTATAACTCGGATATTATAAGAGATAAGTAGTGTGTCCAATCATGTTTTTTCAAGATCTCGTCGAGCGCTTTCAGAAAATATAAAAATCTTATTTGGGTGAAAAACAAAAAAATGGCACGAGTTTAAAAATTTTACATGTCGTAGGTACCCTACTTTGAGCCGCCACAGCGCCGTCCCTGGGGTATCTGCAGGGTTCATCTTCAAAACTTAAACTCGAATGCTCCTTGGCTACGCTCACGCCAAATTTTATCCCGATCGTATCAGCCGTTTAGAAATGCCAGATTTATTTCCAAAAAATTTCGATTCTGCCCCACTGTGCTGTGTATTGAGCACGCATGCATATTTGTCAAACATACAACTAGCTCTTTGAAAGTAATGGAGGTTAAGTTCTTGGTGTAATTCTTACTTATGTATAAGGTCCTATAAAACTGGATACCGTATTCATAAGTCACATTGGCAACATTAACACCAGCACTTATGTAAATGCTCCATATTCTTGAGTTTGATGCAACACTATCACCTATATGTAACAAAGGAATTAGAAACAATGTTAACCATACGGTATTTATGCAGATATCAAGTAGAACCTACCTATATAAATAATGCTACCAACTGGAACATTTACGTCTTTGACTTTGTCAACAACTATCCTCTACTAAATCAACGCCCTCACCTCATGCAAGTATTCATATTCTTTTTGAGTGAGAAGCTCAACAGCACCCTCGTTTGGCATATTGAATAAAATTTATTTTAGAGTCTGCAATACTTTTATTTACATATACATATATTTTCAATTTTATTTTCAATTTACATTAATTAATAGAAAATTTTAAAAATATTTCTTTATTTTTTTGACATATAGTACATATGTATGTACGTACAAATTGTTACTATTATGAGCATTTACAAATATTTAAACAAAATATTGTTTAAAATTTGACTTGACCTTCAACAATTTATTTTTGTTACTTATGTAATTTTTTTCTGTGATACGACTGCTAATTTTTTTATTTGTATTCTCTCTCGCGCGTGATGGCTTTATTACAAATTGCGTTAAGACTATCCCATCCTTTCTCTTCTCCACAAAATTTGGACAGATCATATTAGGTACTTGTGCTATAATGTCAAAGGAGCTTTATTGTTTTTTTCCCGTCGTGGTCCAAATTCTCAATCTAGCCGGAATAAAGTCATAACTCGCTTTTGCAAGGCCGTATGGAAATAAATTTTAGCATGTTTATAGACTATATCATACAAAAAATTCATAAAATCTATTAAATGTGCGTGGCAAATAATACATATATTTATTAGACTTCGTTTCAAAAAATAAAATGTTTCCCGTTTTTGTGATATCACAACTTTTAGAAGGTTTTTGTATCAGTGAATACTATGCTGTAATAATTTTTTCAAAATTCCAACTCCTTCTTCTGCATATCTGAGGCAGAAACCATTGATTTTGAGCGACATTTTTTACAGAGCAGAAACTGTAGAATTTATAGGAAATCATGCTCTGTTAATTGATTTTATAGGAAAAATCAATAAGAATGAGCTTAATTTCACACTTTTATAATGCTTCAAAAGTGCATTTAGTATTATCCAAAGATGCACTTTTTTCAAAAAATATTTCAAAAAAATGTGTCTTTGTGCATAATCAAAGTATGCTTTTTGCTGAGACAAATGGTGCAAAAACAAAAAATTTATCATTAACCCTTTAGATGTGATGAGACTTTAACTTTTCAGATTTTAAACTTTACAACGCTATATTTCGAAAACCACGAAAGTTATAAGGCCCAAAATTTGTCATTATACAAGTTATATATGGAACATTAATTGGATGGAGTTTTATTAAATTCAGAGATGATGATGAAAAACACCATTGTTTGATGGGAAATTATTAAACCACAAGCCAACATTATAACCATCATAACTCCTAAAGGGATTACAATAAATTAAAATTTTAACACTATTTTTTTAAGGGCATTGAATATTTATTTGAAATTATCACAATTTCAAAAATATTGCGTGAAGCCTAATATTTATATCATGAATTCCATGAGAAATCAAATAAGAATTGACCGATGGTCTTCAGATTCCTTTAAATTTTGGAAACACATACTCTATTAGGCACATAAGACATATCAACGTTAAATTTAAAAAAAAAAATTCAAGAAACGCGATTTTTATGGCGATTTTAATTTGTTCGAAAACTACAAAAAATCAAAAAGGTATAAAACTTTGAACCTTTATATCTTTGAGAGTTTATATCTTTGAGAGTTTATATGATTTAGAACCCAATCTATTACTGTGGATGAGCTCTTTCATTCTAATATAATTTTTATATTAAATAGTTTAAGATAGTGCATTATTTATGGATGTGCACTTTTTGAATGCATTTTTGAAATCGTTCTCCCTAGTAGTATGGAAATGGGGAGGCAGAAGAAAATCTGCCTTCCCATTTGTTTTCAGTGAAGAAGAAAATATTTTTTTAAATTGTGGGGAAGAAAATATTTTTTGTAAAATTGCAAACTTGCAGAATGGAAAGAAATTATTTTTAGAGAAAATTGACACCAATATATTTATTTTGTATAATACATACATACATACATATGTATGTAGTTATGTTAAAAGTCCATACAAAAAATGTTTAACAGGTAGACAATTATTTGCGATTTTAATTTCTAGCATGGAGACAATGTTTACATATGTAACCTAAATTAAGATTTTCTCAATTTGAAATATTAAAGAGAAATTACACATTCTTTGGATATGAATTGGATTAGATATAAATATAAATGATGGAAGTAAAATTATTTTAATTGACTAATAAGACTTTTAAAAGGTGGAACAAAAATGGAATCTAGTAAAATTACAAATTCTTATATTGTTGCGGCTTTCAATAAATTAAAAGCAAGACCATATCTAGCATCAAAAAATTTACTAACATCAAAGCCATATAAGGTATTAAATATTTTCCGCCATAAGAATAAATATGGTAATGGCAGAGCTTGATGAGGGGATGTTTTATCTTCCCAAACGATATAATAATTTGAAAGATAAAGTAATAGATGAATTTAAAAAGGAACAATTTACTTTAACGAGAAAGTTAGAAAATGGTTTATATGTTTTGGAATTGGAAGAGCTAATCAGTGAAAATCCCACTGGAGAAGACGAACTGGGAGAATTTTTCATACCAAATTCTCAATCATTTTTCGGTTGGGAAAATAGAAAAATTTCAAGAAATTCTTAATAAGGACAATTGGTTTATTAGTATATAAGTATCAACGTTTCTTAAAAATAAATTAATTCTATAAATAAAGCTTTATAAAAAAGATGCCAGATATGTATAAAAATTCAACAATTTTTTCAAGATTTTGATGATTTAATTTTTGTTGACCATCAACAAATATTGGAACAGTATTTGGCACTTATTAATAAAAATGGGAATTATAATGAAGAACCTAAACCATCTAAATATGGATTACACTTCAAAAATTGTTCATGGTCGAATGATAACACAAACGTTGGTCCTGACACTTGCAGTTATAAAAAACATAAACTAGTTATAAGCAAAATAGATGATATCATAAGAAGATATTATTTATTATCTAAACGTCTAAAATAAGTTAAAGTAGAAAATATTTTTAATATCAAATATGTTAATTTTAAAGCAAAAATATATTAAAATATTATATATAATGCAACATAAACAATTTTTTTTTGTTAATAATAATTTCATGCATTTTTAAATTTGGATAGGGTCTTATAAATTTTGAATTTAAGAAATAATTTTAGTATATAAAAGACTATCTATCAAGAAAAACATATTCAGAATTATGGATACATCCAACAACTTTAAAATTGGATCAAATTATACATCAAACAAGGACCAAATTGAAATTCAAGAAATCTTAATACTGCCACCTATAGACATTCCACTATTCCTTGCGTTGCATGACGGCCAGGATAAAATTTTATTGGAAGTTTTGTTAAATGTGGAAAAAGAACTTGAAATAAAAACAAAATAATATATATCTTTCTTTCTTTTTAATTTCTATAAAACAAATAAAAATATTTATATAAATTTAAAACTATCATATCATTTTCATGTAAATTAAAATAATTAAAAATATTTAAAATTTTATTAAAAGTTAAATTTTTACATCTTAAATAAATAAAAATACAACAATAAACACCACAAAACATTGAAGTTTCATTTTGAATTTGCATATTATTGTAGACAAATGTTTTAGAATTTCGATTTAAAAATGAAATAAATGGTTTAATTGGAGGTTGACCTGCAGAACAAAAAAATTCTGCTGGTTTATTTTCAGGAAAGTAAAAAGCGACCCAATGCTGTCCAGGTTTATAAGATGGATCAGTGTTGGCTATGTAAAATGAAGGTTTTGCAACAGGTGTTTTGGGTAATTTATTACTGGGGAAAACTCCTTTAAATTTATATTTTGTACAATTATTTGAATTTAAAGTATTTATAATATTTATTGAGTTCATAGCGACTGAATAATACTACGAGATTTATCAATTTCTATTATACTATCAAATTCGCAATATACTAAACACGTGATTGCTTCTGTAATTGGTTTTCCAAAACGTCCTTCAATGCGAATTGTTCCTTGGTTAATTAAATTACCACAATTTGAATTGTTATTATGGTCTGGTGTTATATCAAACGATAGCAAAAAATAACCATTATCAAAAAGTTCTTTAGTAATTTGATGGCCTCCATTAACAACCAAATTAAATCTTTGTAAATTAAAATGTTGAAAGTTATATGGATTTTCTTTTCTATCCCCAGTATATGCTTTATTAGATACCATACCAAAAATTAAAAAGTTAGGTAGTTGTGCAAGTATAACGTTATCTAGAGCAGACGTCGGCGCTAGTATTGTTCTGTCAATGAAGATTTTCGGCAAATTACATGTACACAACACGTTCGCAGACGAACTTCTAAACAAGAGCATTAAAAATACAAATATTTTATTTAGTTGCTTGACAGCATTCAACAAAGTAGGCTGATGTCGCTTTGTTAAAGAAATTGCAAACACAACTTAAAAAAACAAAAACAAGAGCATAATTTACAAAAACAACGTACACCCTAAATAATTTTCTAGAATGCATAACAATGAAAGTAAATAAGTTCATCTTGTTTCATACTTTTTTTGTACATTTTAATTTGAAATGTGGTTCTATGTGAAGAAATTATCATTCTTATGTACATTAATTACATTTTGTTTATAAATATTCGCATTTTACTGTAATGCGATTTAATCTTCAATATTAAAAAAACCATATATTTTTTTCAGTGCAATTTCATTAAAAAAATGCCAATAGTGTGTGTGTAGTGGTGATTTTTTTTATCTGCCTCTCTATACGCCGGTATATGATCTAGAGTTAATAAGTGATTTCCTGGATGTAAAGTGAAGGTCTTAATTTCTACTCTCTTTTATGGATAAATAGCATTTTTGGTTTGTAATACATTATGATGTGCCATTAATATACTATTATTTATAGTAAGATGATTTATATACAAATTAGCTTCATGTATTCTAAGATGAGATTCATTTTTTCCCCACTTTCTAAAATATAAAATTCTGACTTCTCCAAATTTAAGGTAATCTTAAGATCAACATTGTTAAGCAAATACTTTTGCTGATTAAATACATCTACATGAAGTTTACCAAAAAGCTCCACCTTTTTTCCTTTAAATATTTGTTTTTTTTTTCCAGGATTTTCTTTCTCGATTAATGAGTTTATTTTATTAACATCAACAAACCAACCACACGATTCTAGATATGTAGATCTAGCGTCATTTCCATAATTTAATAATGTTTCGATATACGCTCTATAGTGATAATTGTTGTCAGGCTGTGATACATTTTTATAATTAAGATGAACTATGTAATTCCTAAATATGGAATGTAACATGTTATTAACACCCCCACTTCCTTTAAATTAAACTACTAGTCTGAGATTAATACTATTAAGATCTCTATATGTTTCACCATTCTCCAATGATACAAATTCTATAGTACTAGAATTGTCCAATGAAGCAATTGGATTATAACATATTTCTTCTGTTTTAACTACACTAGTTTGAATTGGGGGAGATTCAAATAAATCCAATTCACTTTTCATGCATTCTATAAATCCAGACATTTTAAATTTCCAAAAATCTCTTTAAAGTTCTTTCCTCTACAACGTTTGAATTTATTCTGTGGTTTTTGCTTTAAACGTTTAAGTTTTATATGCTTCCCTTTGCCTTTCTGCATTGTTTTTATTTTTTCTTTAGCTTTTTTAATATTATTCATAATTTTTCCCCCTTGATTAAATAGAATATCTTTCACTGGCTTTGTTTCGATTTCCTCCAAAATTTCTTTTCCAATATCTAATGACTTATTTTTTAAGTAATTTAATCCTGTTCTCTAGAACGGTTTCAGGTGTGAGAACAGAGATGAAAACAGTGATCCAATACCATGTAGTAATGTAGTAATTTGTATACAACACATCCATGGTCATATTATTTATTTTTTAAGTAAAATATAGTCATATTTTCTTGAAGTGTAAAGTACAATAGACTGGAATGTATTTCTCTAAAGCAGTCATGGGCAAACACATACCACCATGTGTATATTTGTGTGCGTTAAGCAGCAGAGATATGACTGCACGTTATAACAAAATGGTGGTACACTGAGAAAAGTTTTGAAATTTGTTTTCTATTGCAAATACTTTTTACGACGAGAAAAACTCATGAACTTTTGGGCATTTTAAACAAAAATGGAATAAAGGGAAAGAGTTTTTCATTTAAGAAAAGTAGTAGTATTTTTAAAAAGTAGTATTAAATAAAACTACTGAAATATCATTAAGAAAATCACGACTTTCTATTCGATTTCGAACTTTTAAGGGATATTACCGAGATATTAACTGAACTTAATTTAAAGTTCAACTAATCTATCCAAATCAATGTTTCCTTTATATTCCTTAATACGCAATAAGTCACCAATGTGTTGATCGGTTAACCTATTCCGCAATTTACTTAAAATCAGTTTCATACTTGAGAATGCCACCTCACAGTTATATGTGGTGCCAAACATGGAATATAGCTTATATATTTCGTTTTTTAAATTGAAATATTTTGTATCATCTATCTTTTGCCAAAATTTTTCCCCAGATTCCATAGGAACTTCAAAATCATTACGCATTTTATCCAATTCTTCGTGAAGAAAAGCATCTTGCTCTTCTATTTCACATCTAAGGGGATTATCATGTATTTCTATTGTTTTTTTTTATAAATTTTAAGTCTTGAAATCTGTCATTGTAATTCTTTTTTATGGACTCAACTATTTTGGCGTATTTCTGAATACAATCAAACGTATTAAAATTAAATTCTGTGAATATTGATGAAGTTTTCTTAAGATTTGATATACTATTACTTTTTAATTGATTTATTAAGAGATCTAATTTTGTACTAAATTGGTGAATAATTCTATTCAAATGAAATATTTTTATATTTTTACCTTGCAGGCATAAATTAAGGTCATTTAATATCTCGGTAATATCACATAAAAATGCGAAATCTAATAGAAAGTCGGGATTTTCAAGACAATTAGTAAGGTGTTTTGTATCTTTATTGGATAAAGTTTTTAAAAATTCGAGTACTTCTTTTCTTAAATGGAAAAGTCTTTCCAAACTTTTGCCTCGACTTAGCCAACGGACTTCGGTATATAAAAGTAAATCTCCATAATCCGAATTAAGGTTTTCTAGAAAATCTTTAAATTTTCTGTGTGTCAGAGAATTGTGCCCCCCTCTTATTATATTTATTATTTTTACAACAACATCCATTGTATTTTTCATACCCAACTCTTTGGAGAAAAGAGCTTGTTGCTGTATGACACAATGGAATGCTGGGCAATTTATTCCATTTTTGTTTAATATGCCCAAAAGTCCTTTATTTTTGCCTCTCATTACCTTTGCTCCATCCGAACATATTGAGGCTAATTTATTTTTGTCAGCAAATGCAAAAACATTAACATCTAATGCATCATACAGAACTTGTCCTGTTACATGACCATGAAGTGAAACCACTTCAAACATTTCTTCGAAGCACTCTAAATTTGCATTAACTGTTTTAATACAAATAATTAACTGGCAAATATTATTGATATCCGTACTCTCATCTAGAGAAATCGAAAAATATTTGCAATTAATTAATCTTTCTTTTGCTGACATTTTAATAAATTTGCTTATATCTTCCGTTCTTCTTGTTATAGTACGACGAGATAATGGTATATCCTGGCAGAGTTTCATAGTTTCATGGCATTTTTCTCCAAAACAACACAAAATATCTGTAGTTAAATTTAAGAAAAAAATGCCATCCTCAAATGGGCGACATTGTTTTGCTAACGATAAAGCAACTACATAAGATGCCTTTTTATGAGGCAATGATTTTTTTTGGCTATTTAAAGGAAGATTGTTGCAATTATTTGCTGTTGTTTCATTAATTATAAATTTTAAGAAAAACTCTGCTTTTAATTGCAACAACTTTACTTTTCTGTCATGTCCCCTAAGGTCATTTAAGGGTCCATGGCAAGTTTCATAATGCCTTTTCAAAAAAAATAAAGCTTTTCTACATATAATTTTATAACATACGACGCATTGTGCCTCACCGTCCATGTTTTCTATAAAAAAGAAATCATTTTCCCAATTTATATCAAACATTTTGCTAGGTGTAATAAAAGAGAAAAAATCATAAGCATAAAAAAATCCGCAACGTGATCTTGCTTCTACAAAAGCTGAACAGCAACTGATTTGATTTTGATCTCTGAGATCGTAACAAAGCAACAAACAAGTGGTCATTTTAGTAAAACACATACACACTAATACACACAAGCTTATAGTGTAGGTGTGTCAACAAAGCGTCAGCAGAATTTCTTGGCCTATGCACGCGTGCATTAGAATTTCAGTTTTGCTCGTGACTGCTCTAAAGCAATATCTTTTCCTTCATCATCTCGAATCATTATGTAGATATATCATTAATATTAAAAGTTACAATAGGATAATAATCTATTCTATCAAAATGAATATAATTTTTCAATGCTGATGTAGAAAATATTTTCAAACATTTATTTTGTTTACTTCCTACATATCGAGGTTTAATTGGAGAATTTATTTAAAGATTTTTCCAAAATATAATGTGATGATGATAAAATGGAGTCTTCTGTATTATTTTCTGATTCGTTCGTAATAACATGAGCACGGCGTTCTTCATTTGTTTCAATTATATCTTTGTTGTCTTTTTCTTTTAATGATATATTACTTTGTGGAGTAATACTAGTTAATTTGTTTAATTTTTTTGAAGTCAAATTTGTAATATTAACATTGATTTCTTTGGGATGATTTGATGTATCCATAAGTTCCTTAAATTTTGATTTAATGTTGTCATGTTCAGTATTAGTACTCAATTTTGATATTTTTGTTACTTCATGTTTTGAAGACTTGTCTAAATTTGAAATATTTCGCTTTTTACGTTTTATAATATTGTTATCAATAATATCTTTTCTATTTAATAATGTAAATGAAATATCTGATAATCCAACAATCCATTCATCATTTAAGTTTAGCGATTGTTTTAATAAATTTGTAAATGTACTGGGAGAGTTTTTATAAATATCCGATGAATCATTACTTAATAAAGTAACATAAATATTATCTTATTCTATACTTGAAGTCATCTTAAAAGGAAATGATTAAAATAGTTTATTGACTGCAATATATACGTTTAAGTTATCAATTAATATAATTTTGATTAATCAATGAATTATATTCTTTTCCAAAACCTAACCATTTTACAAATAATTTTTCGCCATGACGTTTCAACACTTTTTCAATCAAAAACATGTTGGTAACTTTGGTTTTTAATAATTCTTCTTCATAAAATCCACCTTTTATTATATTCCCATTTAGATCAATATATAGTTGATGGGTTATGGTCGTTTTATTACATTAAAAAAGCATTATCAAAAGGGTTTTAGTTACGTATAAGTAGAATATATTCAATAATGTCTTATATAGGAGCATTAATGAAGCGCATACATAAAGCACAGATTTAATAAAATATAAAATACATAATATAAGTGCAACTAGTTGCTATTAAATAAACGTTTTTTGCTTCCAAGTGGCTTATCTCAAACAAAAATCATGTACTTTTAATGCGCACCAGTAAGTGACCCAGCAAAATATTTGCTTACAAATCCACTAGAAAAATCACCAGAACTCATCGAGTAAAGTACTTACAATTCTACTAGAAAAAGTACTTATTTTTGTTTGAGATGTTCCAAAAGTAAGTCAATATTATTTGGTTGGAAATAAGTTGGTTTTTAGTAGAGTTATTTATAGAATATTTATGAAAAAGTAAAAATAAAAAGTCGACACAGACTGGGGTTGAACTCAATACCTTCCGTCTACCAGTTGAATGCTACTCTTACTACACCACTGCCTTGTTGTTTTATTGTGCGTCAAATAATAGTTTTCACACACAAATACTATTTTATTTTCTGTTAGTCTAAAAATAGACATTTGATATCGTGTTCACAAAAAAAAAGGAAAAAAACAGAAAAAGTAACTGTTTTATTTTTGTTTGTTTCTTTATTTTGATTTTTTTTTAACTTTACCTACAAAGTAAGTCATTAATGAAGTACTTAATGGTAATCATTGTAAGCAAAGATTTTGCTGGGGATTTCGGATTTAGTCTCGCTTACAAAATTGCTTCCACGCAAGCAGTATTTTTTGCTGGCATGTTTCAACAGTTTATACATATATCCATTCACAATGATGCACAGTGAGACATTTGGCACTATTAGAACGACATTAACCAAATCTTAGTGATATTGAGTTCTAATTTTAGTTACGCCCATTTTTTACAAGTATATATTAAATAAAAATTTAATTTTTGGTCGCATATTATCTTAAAATTTTTCCAATCGATTTTGAATTATTATATATTTTTAGAAAACAGATTGCTATTTATTTATAAGAAAATGCTAAATTTAAATATTTGTAGCACACTCTTTGCAAAAAGTAAATAAAACCCATTTTCCTATTTAAACGCATTTTCAACGTTTAGATACTGTTTGATTTGTCTCAAATGCTCTGCATTGCAGTTTTAGAGCATGCACTTCTATAATTTTTAAAAACATGCTTTATATAACCACCCTAATGAATATTAGGGTAGTCACTCTTAGAAATTTTTATCAAATTGTACATATATTTGCAAATAATTGAATACAACATTAACAAACAATTTATACTCTAATTAAAATTTAAAATAAAATATAAATTCCGCGGTTTTTACAAAGAAAAAAATAAATTTATAATCAATGAATTTAAATCTGGAAATAAACAGAAAATTTTACTTTTTAAATAAAGCTATGACACCTGATTGGCTTAAGTAATTGTTCTTGAAAAGCAGTAATTGTGGGATAATACATGGTGCCAAGGCCAAAATTTATGTATACCCCTAACGTGAGATTACACTTAATTTAAAAGAACATATTAAATTCTATAGGACACTCTAATTTTTTTGAATATCTCTGAAGATCGAAAAAGGTCGCAACCAATTTTCATATACATATATGTTTCTATAGAAAATTTCCTATGCAAGGGTTATAATTAGATAACTGCAATTGGCTGCAGTCATTAGATCTATTCCATTAAAAATATAATTTTTAAATATATTTTTATTATTAATATTATTTTTTCTTAGAGTTAAAAATAAAACCTTTAAAATTGAGCTTTTGTCTAAAAAAATCATTGCAGAATAATTCCGAAGTATTAAATTATAATACACTGAAGAAACTATATAAATATCTGAAGTATTTACCAAGATATACGCATTCAAAATTAATATGTCGCTTCAGGAATATTACAAGAAAATTATTTTATTTTTAAAAGTAGCAACTTTGATCACCTATACTTCGGGTTAAAGGAACTCTGCAATATTTAGTTATTTTTCTATAGTATATGGAATGTTTACTGTTAACTATAATAACAAGCAAGACAATTGGAAAGCGTTTAATTTCTTATTTTTGTCCTTCTAAAAGTGTCAAATGTCTCACTGTGTGATGGTTTGTGGACCCTCGGGATGTTGAAAATCTACATTTATAATGAATTTGTTAAAAAATCAACATTTAGAGTTTATAAAAGGTATTCCAGAGGATTTTGCAACTGCTGAAAATGAATCGACTTTAATAATATTGGATGATTTAATGCTTGAATCATCTAATAAAAAAGTGTGTGAACTTTTCACTAAGGGATCTCATCATATTAATTTAGCTGTGATTTTAGTAACACAAAACATTTTTCATAAAGGTGCTTATTCCAGAGATATTTCTTTAAACCTTAAATATATAGTTATGTTCAAAAATCCTAGGGATAAGTTACAATTTCAATATTTAGCTCGCCAAGTATATCCAGAAAATTCAAAAGCTCTTGTTGATGTATATAATAACTGTACGCGACAAGCCCATGGTTATTTGTTAATTGATCTTACTCAGCAAATTCAGAACAGAAATTTTCAATAAAAATCACTATTTAATATTTGCAAATAGAAACAAAGATCTCGAACCTAAAACTGTTGAAGGAGAACAAACATATTCTTTATGTTCTCAAGTAAGCGGATTCTAAACTACGAAATGCAATACTTAAAAATGTTGATGATGTTGATATTAAAATAATAAATGAAATACTTCTTAATATAATTAATGAGAATCATAAAATCAAAAAAACAGTTCTTAACAAAATTAAACCATATAAAAATACAATAAGAAAAGTTTGTTCACCAGAAGCCTCAATGAATCAAAAGAGGAAACATCTAATTCAAGAAGGAAGATTTTTACCAATTATAATTTCATCAGTTTTAAGTGGAGTTATTGGAACAATTTTAGAAAATGTCAAATAATTTATCCAAATTGGTAGTTCTTAATCCATCAACTTACGACAAATTTAAAATTAATTAAAAATTAAAAGATATAAATAAATGGTATAATATTAAACAAGAATTGGCTAAATATTTAATTACAAGCTTCTCATCAAACTAAAAATTCTAAATTAAATAACCTACGTGATAATGAAACACAAACAAGGAAAATATATAAAAAACATATCGAAACTCAAACAATGCAACCAGAGTCAAGTAGTGTAGCAACACAATCCAATATAAATTTACATGTGGACATTTATACTAATGATAATTATCATGAAATTGATATGGATACAACATCCTTCTTCTGCCTCTTCTGTAGCTAAACGACTAAAACATGTTTCAAATAATGGAACACCAAAAATAAGAATATTGTCAAAGGATGAAAAACACAAAAATTTGCAACAATCAACTTTAACATACCAATATTTTACTCGACTAACTAGAAATCGTTAAAAGTTAGATTATGAAATAGAAAATGTACAATGGAAAAATATTTAAAAAATAAAACACATCCAATAATATTAAAAAAAAATTAACATTTGTTTTATTAATATAATATATAAAAGTAATATAATATTTCTTAATGTTTTTTTTTAATTATTAAATTTTAAATAAATAAAATTACACATCTAAATTCATTAAATAGTCATCATCAGATGAATATTTTAAAAACTCTATATGCTCACTATCTATTATTTATTTGATTTGGAGCAATAAATCGTTTGTCATCCGCATAACTCAAAACTACTTTATTCAATTTTTGTGTATACAATTGATGAAACTTCGATCTAAATGTAAACATTGAATCAGAAATAATCTTTTCAAATAATGATTTTTTATAATCCATAATTGAAAGTTTTTTTATACATGATTTTTTAACACCTTTTGATTTTTTACTTCATCCATTTGTTCTGTTTTAAATGAATACATTTTTGATCGAAGTCCCACAAACTCCTTCATAATTTTTCCATTATTTTCGTCCTTTATCATTCCAAGAACTTTTTTGTTTACTAATGGGAGGATAAACTTATTATTCTGTTGATACTCAGATGTATCAAACCTTATTAAAATATCTTCACGGATATCATTATAAAAATCCTTTGTCTTTATTGTATAAATAAAAGAATCCGTGTCCATATAATTCAGAGCTATTTTTTTTTTGAATTTTGGTATCATATATTGATAATGAAAAACATACATTTTCCATTTTGAGATTCCAGCACTGCAAAGCCTAAATAAATTGGTTTATTATATGTTATTCTCATAATTTTTAGTTGTACGCAAACATTAGAGTGCTCCAAAAAAACGAAGTTACGAATTTTGCCCGTCCCCCCCTCTAGAATTGTTCTTTGGGATGTAAAACTGTATCGTACAAAAAATTAGGCTGATAGGATAACGTTAACAGGTTCCGCAACGGCTCTGAAGTTTTCAAATGCATTTACAAGGGGAAAATATCGTTTTTTTTTTCTGTTTTTGCTCAAATTTGGCCACTTAGTAATCAATTTTGAACTTTATTGTAAAGGAATCGTAATGTGCACAGAGTAAGCAGATATAAAACACAAAAATTGCTTGAAAACTTTAAAAGTTATTGCAAATTCCCCAGGCCATTAACGTGTCCCAGAACACATGAACTCGAAATATAACAAAAAAATTTACTTTTTTTGGGATATATTCTAAAAAAAACATTTAGTTACTTAAAATATATCTATAATTACTCGAATATTAGTTTTTGCCCTTATAAGATAACGCAAACTTCTTCTCAGCTATGGTCAAAACAGTTTGATTTTTTCAACGACCGTTTCAAATCTCCAATTTCAGTTTTTTTGAATCTTTGTTTAACAAATTTCAAAATTTTTAGAAGATCTCATGGGGTAAAAAAATTAGATCAATATTTCTTACAGGTTAGTACCTGCGATTTGAACTCGGCGGATTTCGGGAAAATCGCATTTTTTTGTAATATTTTAGAGAATACGTATTAATTCTTTACTGTTCTACATTTTAAATAAAGTATTATTCGAGTATTATAGTCTAGATAATACAAAATATATATCCGAAGTTTTATTAAAATCGGACATTCCTAACCCATAAATTGTGGAGTTCAAAAGTCAAATTTTGCAATATTTGGGAATTCTTAGTGTGCCATATCGAAATAATATATATTTGTCGGCTATCTTTACCAAAAATGACTGAAATTTATCGTATATACTCCGCTATTTAAAATTGAGTGAAAAAAAGTAGATTAACCCTTTAAGGCACTTGGGAATAATTTAACACCAAAGTTCAAAAATTCGAAAAACACTCTCTATTTGCATAACGCTCTATATAATTAAAGAAATATCAGAAAGGAGGATTACGTAAATTATCAGTTTTAAAAATAAAATTTTTCTTTTAAAAATGTGCACCTCAAGTTTACTCCATAGTCAAAAAGGGTTAAAGTATAATTTTTTATACTTAATATAGAATTTTTTTGTTTTATTTCTGTCATTACTTTAATTATATAGAGCATTATTCAAATAGAGAGTGTTTTTTCGAATTTTCGAACTTTGGTGTTAAATTGTTCCCAAGTGCGTTAAAGGGTTAATCTACCTTTTTCACTCTACTTTAAATATCGGACTATATACGATAAATTCCAGTCATTTTTGGTAAAGATAGACGACAAATAAATATTATTTCGATATGGTACACTAAGAATTCCCAAATATTGCAAAATTTGACTTTTGAACTCCACAGTTTATGGGTTAAGAATGTCCGATTTTAATAAAACTTCGGATATATATTTTGTATTATCTAGACTATAATACTCGAATAATACTTTATTTAAATCCCCATGAGATCTCCTAAAAATTTTGAAATTTGTTTAACAAAGATTCAAAAAAACTGAAATTGGAGATTTGAAACGGCCGTTGAAAAAATCAAACTTTTTTGACCATAGCTGAGAAGAAG
Source organism: Lucilia sericata (assembly GCF_015586225.1). Classification (NCBI taxonomy): domain Eukaryota; kingdom Metazoa; phylum Arthropoda; class Insecta; order Diptera; family Calliphoridae; genus Lucilia; species Lucilia sericata. The sequence continues at coordinate 541,295 of NW_023994123.1, read as the reverse complement.
TTTGCGTTATCTTATAAGGGCAAAAACTAATATTCGAGTAATTATAGATATATTTTAAGTAACTAAATGTTTTTTTTAGAATATATCCCAAAAAAAGTAAATTTTTTTGTTATATTTCGAGTTCATGTGTTCTGGGACACGTTAATGGCCTGGGGAATTTGCAATAACTTTTAAAGTTTTCAAGCTATTTCTGCGTTTTATATCTTTTCGAAATGCTTACTCTGTGCACATTACGATTCCTTTACAATAAAGTTCAAAATTTATTACTTAATGGCCAAATTTGAGCAAAAACTAAAAAAAGTCGATATTTTCCCCTTGTAAATGCACTTGGAAACTTCAGAGCCGTTGCGGCACCTGTTAACGTTATCCAATCATCCTAATTTTTTGTATGACGTAGTTTTACAACGCATAGAACAATTCTAGAGGGGGGACGGCCTGTCAGACAAAATTTTTTTTCCTTCATACAAGCTTGAATCACTCTATGCAAACATATTATCAGAAAATTGAGATATGCTTGCAAAATTAGGCTTTGCAATAAGTGCTCTAGCTCCTAAATGGTTCGCCTGGTTGTTTCCCAGTCGGTTACAATTTTCACCTCTTTCCGTTTATGTTAATTCTCCATAGTTTTTCCATAAACCGAATTATTTAATAATTTGAAAAAATCTTTTTCGAAAGAATTCTTGGCCAATGTTCTATGGTGAGTGTTAAGGTCTATGTACTCTTTTAGCCATGGAGATGTTTAAATTTTAATGCTCTGTGTATTTTTCCATTCTTTAAACATTGTTTAAGTACTCTATAATGGATCAGATATTTTGTTTTTGAAGTTAGATCTGCAATCAATTTCTTACATTTAGATTCACCAACAATTTTATTTTCAGGGCAAAAGGGTAAATCATTATGTAATTCATGTAAATATTATGGATATTCTAAATCTACCTCCAAAAAATACCCAATATCAGATGTATCTGACATGGTAGTCACGTCGAGAACTTCCAAAGCCGCATCATCATAAATCCACTCGAATTCTCCATATGGGAGATATTCTGACATGACCCAACCATATAAATTATTGGTATCTAGATACATTAATTATTCTGAAGGCTTACTACTATCAAAGTCCTCTAAATATTTATTATTCGCTCCCTTTTTCCCTATTGTATCCCCTACCATTTAATTCATATGGGAGGCCCTCTAATTTATTACCCAAATGTTCACATGGATGACAAAATTCTTCGTGCGAATTCTAGCTCCAATTGCTTCCCAATTACCAAGCCCTCTATTGCTAGTCCGCCAATTTGTTACCCAAATGTTCAGAAGGATATCAGAGTTGTTCGCGAAACATTTTACGATTTTAGCTCTTATAGTTTTTCAGATATACGATTTTTATACCCCACACCACTTTAGTGGGGAGGGTATATTGGGTTTGTGCTGATGTTTGTAACGCACAATAATATTGGTCTAAACCTAAAGTCGGCTTAGGTTTCTGCCCGTTCGTCCGTCCATGTAAACCTTGTAGTCAAACTACAGGTCGCAATTTTGAAGATAATTCAATGAAATTAGGCACATTAAACATGACTATTGTACCAGAGATGAAGTTTATTGAAAACGGTTAACATCGGTCCATTAATTCACCTAGCCCCATACAATTGTACCCGTCGAATAGGGCTTTTAAGTTCATAATTATGTTTAATATATTCGTATCTCGACAAAAAGCTGCAAAACCAAGTTCTATACTAGCCTTGATGACCCTCATGAATTTTATAATTATAGGGCCTCATTTGACCCTAGCCTCTATACAAAGCCCCCTTCAAAGTATGACTTAAATATCTACAATAATATTCAAAAATAAATAGCTCAAGTATAATTCCACTTAAATGATTTATTGTGAAAACTAAATCACATTTTTTTTGTAACTGGTGTAGGGTATTATATGGTCGGCCTCGTCCGACTATAATTTCTTACTTGTTTGTATTTATTTTATATGAGTAGTTTCAAGCCCAACTAATGAAAGACGCCCATTTTAAATATATTCTCATGGATGTTAAAGTTGTTCGTGCAAAATTAGAAGATTCTTGCTTCCAGTTGCTCAGATAAACGAATTTTTGAATTTCATTCATATGGGAGATAGCTAACTCAGTATTGCTAGTCCCCAAATATTCACATACACAGAAAAAAAAAATTCATAAGTGGAATGAATTTTGTAATAAAATGTATGAATCGAACTTGACTTTTTTTTCCCAAACCATTTTCATTCAGTGTATGAATTTTTAATTTATAATAAGAACTGAACATAGATTAAATTTTTAAGTATTTTTTCATACAGGTCATGAATTATGTTCTTAAATTGGATGAATAAAAATAATGTATATTTTAATAAATTTTATGAATTTTTCATGAAATCATGTTTTTATTAATTAAATTCCATCCTTTTTAAATAAATAATACGAAGTAAGACAAATTGTTTTAAAATAATGCATTTTTTATTAATAATAGATTTAGGTAATTAAATGAACAATATATTAATGTTATGTTAAATATACATATTTATGTATTAATTAACGTGTAATGTATTACTTACATATTTTCTAACTCATTAGAAAGAATGGCTATTTTTGGATTAACTTGTGAACGTTTTAGTTCATAAAAAAAAGATTCTGTAAAAATCCAATACGATTCCGACTCTTTTGGATATTTCAAATCAAACGTAATAAAAGTTTTAAAACAAATATCTAATGCTCTTAAAATACTTGAAATTGAATATCTAATTTTACAAATATATACATAAATTTCCTTAATATTATAAAAATTTCCAATGATTAGCAGACAAGGGACATTTAATGAATTAGATTTTAAAAAATTAATTTTGTCCTCTAATGCTTCACGACTTTCTCCGATAATTACAAAGGAATTTTGCGAATCGTTTACTGTGAAATTTTGACGCATTTTTTTCCCATTTTCCAAAGAGACTTGTATTGAACCTGGTTTTAATACATTATGCAAACACCATAAAAGTATTAAATTTTTGGAATCTGAAATTTTATGGAATTTTTAACAATGCATTATTGAAGATAAAAGTTAATGTTACCTTCAGTGGTATTCGAATCCATGTTCTGAAATATTTGAAAACTATTACTCTGTTTTGGCAGTTTTTTTTTTAACACTTCCTCAAGTTTTTCGTAATAACTTTCCCATTTTGAAAAAAAAATCGCTTGTTGTCAATTTTGTATTACAATCTAATTCAATCTAAACCATACACTTACATATATTAATCTGCTAGTGTTATACATAGTTTTTATGTATACTTACAAGTCTATATCCAGATGGTTTCTTATATTCGGGCCAGAGTTTTAATATTTGTGACATTGTATTTTCCGTTATTTCTTTAAATCTGAGATTGCTACATTTTAACCAATAATTTTCAAATTCCTCTAAATTTAATTTATCGTATTTTAAAACTTGACGAATAGATTCCTCGGATGCTTCTGGACCTACATATATTTAATATATATTTATTTATAAACTATTTAAAAAGTTATTTTTTCAAATGCATACACATACAATATATCTGCCTTGGCAAGGATTGTTCATCACTATCTACTTCTAATTGCGTTAGTCCCTTTTTTTTTGGGGGAACACTTTAAATTTGAAACTTTTGCATATATACGTCCTCTCTTCGTTGTTCTATAAAATTCCTATAATTTAATTAAATTAATTTTATTTTTAATTATTATGTATATAAATGTATAAACTTACGATTTTTTCAGTGGGAAACTTAAATAGAATTTGATTTTCTAATTTATAGCTTTCTTTAAGATTAAATGGTATATCATTTTCATAGATATAATTTCCTATTATATTTATTAAGTGATTTCTTTGTTGTTCTTTAAAAAGTTTATGTATGTTGTAGTAGTCCATCAACATTTTACCGTGCTTAGTATTAGCTAATATCGTTTCTACATCAATTGAATTTGACTTGTTGGATAACGATTCCGATTCTGCAGTTTTAGTTTTTGGGGACTGTTCATTTTTGTTTATTTGATTATCGAAAGAGGGATGTGTATAAAGTGGTAAATTTTGGGAATTTCTCCATCTTTCGAGTTTGTCTTCGAACAATATAGAATTTCCCGCAGAAACATCTTTCAAAAATGTTTGCAGTTGATTCGTTTTCACAACTTTTAACACAGGAACAAAAATTTCGTTATCTAAAACAATAATGTTACAAAAAGGATATAAAAACAAAAAAACACTTTAAAAATGGTTTACCTCTCAATGTTTCATATAAACTCTCTAACTGCCACGATAATAGAAGATTATAAAGTTCTTCTTCAAAACTATTATTAATTTTTAAAGCCATGTCTTCATAAGAGTCCATTATATATTGAAGATTTCCGTTTAAAATATTTTAAAATACTCCTTTAAACGAACAAATTCTTTTCCAAAAGCAGTTGTTATTGGGTGTGTAGCAGGCCCAATAAAATTATTTAAGCTAAAAAGTTTATATTCATTAGATAAACTTAAATTTGAATCCAATTCGTAAGATAAAAAGTGTGGATTATACTGAATATTATTAATATATTGGCAAAAAAAATATGTCTCCTTTGTATACATTTTAACAATATATAAAATTTTATATAGTTCTAGATCGACATCGAAAACTCCAACATACATTCCGCATTGATAAATATATCGAAACAGCTTGACTTCGTGGTACACTTCAAAATTTGATATATTTATTGGCATTGACATAATTGAGATATAATTTAAAAGTCTGCATTTAACTGTATTATCATTAACATAATAATTATAAATTGCCTCATCATTATCTTGAACATTTAAAAGAAAATGAGCATATTTCAGTTGATACTTTATTGCCATTGAAAGTGGTATATTTTTTCTTGATGTAATGACATTAGCCTATGTTTTGAACTGTTTATGTTTGGCTTCAAACTTAAAATTCCATATTAGACGTAATGGACCAGACATTTCCATCACTTTTGGATAATGGGTGAGCAAATGAAATTTCGGTTTTAATTTTTTATTAAATAGGGCAATGTACATTGAGTTATGATTTTGTATTTTTATTCGAATTCCGTTGATTAGTTCTTCATTTATTTTGAAGCACAGTAATGAATCAATCATATCCAACATTAGAAGAATAAAATTCCAAACAGGATCATCATTAGGAACCATATCACCAATTATTAAAGGAAAAGCATAACAAAGAGTCATCATTTGTCGGGCGGATAGCTTCAACTTTTGTTTTTTTTAAATCGTTAAGTTTTATTTCGCCTGGTTTATATGCTACTTCAATAGAACCATATGTAAAATTCTTTATTCGTTGATTCAATAAAGTTAAATCAAAAAATTTAATTTTTTTAATAAAATATAGCAAAGCTTCACACAAGTCATAGTGGCAGACACCTTCGAAAACGTCGTGCATAACATCAACAGCAAAATTTTCGGTTACGTGGAATGAAGGAATGTTATTAAAATTTGAAAATGAGTGAATACCTGTCTTTGAGACATCTTGTACTAAAACATCAGATTCGTAATTATCAACATTTCTTAGGGTATGTGGAATTTCATAACATAACTGTTCACATTCATCTTTAGGCACTTTACAAAGTCTACAGTACATGTTTGAAGTAAACGATTTTGAAAAATTTAACACAGAATTTAATGCCAAGTTATCGCCGAGAACTAATGCTAAAATAAATTTCACATTTTTTTCTTCATTATTTGTTACAATATCTATTCCATTCACTTCCAAATCATAAATTACATTAATTAATTCATCAAAACAATTGTTAGGGTCAAGTTTTAAATCATTCGATTTTAAAACATATGCTAAAAATACCTGTTCTAGCTGAGAATTTTTTGGTTTCAATGTTGGAAAACTGTAGTATACATTGCATATACTTTGGTTTCGACTCTTTGATCCTAATGGATAATTGATCCCGAAATCATCGGCGTAAAGGAAATATGGAATCATCGACCTTCCTGGATACAGCTTCTCTTTATTTTTCCATAATTTTCCATTTATAAAATTATTGAGCGTCGAATCGTCTTCATTGCATTGAATAAAATTCAGCGAATCATTTAAAAAGTTATGCTTTTCGAAAAGAGATTTTATTTGTTTTTTTATGGGCAATAAAATTCCCTCTGATTTTTTATTTGATACGTGTAGTTTATTGTCAAATAAATTTGGACAAGATTCATCATCTATTTTGCAAATAGTTAATTTACCTGCAAGGTTGTTTTCATTGAGATTTTTCATTAATTTATATTCGGACTCAAAAGATTCAAATAAAGTTCCAATCCGGTTGATTTCATTTAAAATTTCTTTTTTGTTTTGTACTTTTCCATCCAAGCATTCAACTGTTATCTTCCCAACGATTTCATCAATCGGTATCAGTAATAGTCTTTTGATTGCATCTTGTATATCAAGAACATTTTGTCTCGAAAGATTATTTTTCTCGTGAAGTTCCATAGAGAGTTTTAAAGTATTTTGTTCTAATTTTATAAAGTTGTTCTTTATTAAATTTAATGTAGAAGTTGATTCAATACCACCAGATTTAATACCATTATCTTCATTTACAGGTTCAGTTGTAATTTCCATTGCATCCATTTGTCTCTTAGGATTAATTTCAGAATTTATCTTGATTCGAGGATTTAATATATGCATGTTTAAATGTTTTTTGTACCGATGCATATTACCAAAGATTTGTCCACAACTAGTACAAAAAAACTCACCAACTGTCTTTAAATTATGCACTCTTTTTAAATGTAAAATTAAACAATTAATGTTTGAACTTATTTTTTTGCAAACAAAACACTTCATTTTTATTCTTTTTTGTTTAACATGCAAAATATATGTATTTACCTTTTATTCGCGTTTTTTTATATTATACAATGGTATAATTAATTAATTTTTCTTCAAAGTAATTGTTAAAATTATTTTTTTTTAATAAGAGAGAAAATTTTATTTATTTTACGATTTTCTTCAAGCAACTTAGATTGTTTTATTTTATAATTTAATAATTGAAAACATAATATGTAAGAAAAAATTCATATATAATATTTAAAAAAAATAATGAAAGCAGTTCATAATATTTAAGTACAAACTTTTTTCTGTGTAGATGTCAGAATTGTTCCTTAAAATTTGAGGATTTTAGCTGTAATAGTTTCTCAGATATCCGAATTATTGTTTTTATTTCGAAATAAAAAGTAGTCTATAGTTCCTTCCAAACATATAGGAAGGCACTGTGAAAATTTCAAGAAAATCGGTTCAGCCGTTTCGCCGTCTGTAGATTTCAAACAGACATTCATTTTTATATAAAAATTGTCCTAGGTTAAATAAAAGTAGAGATGATATATGGAACGTAAAATTCAATTTTAAAATACGTACGAATTATTTAACTTCTTGTTTGCATGAAACGCATTATCCGTCTGAAATAAAATCCTTTATTTCTGTACATATGCATTTGTGTGAAAGATTAAAGGATTTTCAAAATACATATATATAATTTTGTTCTACACAAATTGATAATGCAACTAGTTAAATACTATATTTCAGTCAAATTTTGTATCTATATCGTAATTTAATAATAAGTATTGTGTGTTCAAGTGATTTTCTGAAGGGAACCTTGCATGGGACCGAAATAGAAATTGTTGTATACCTAAGTAATATTTGTGCCAAATTTTGTATCAATAGCTTTATTTGGTAATGAGTAATGTGATTTTCGTAAAAGAACCTTGTATGGGAGCTATGACCAATTATGTATATAAAGACAAAATTTCAAAATTCTGTATCTATACCATTATTTGCTAATGAATATTGTGCATTTAAGTGATTTTCTGGAGGGGACCTAGCTATGACCAAATATGGACCGATGTAATTTATGTATATAAGAGCAATATTTGTGCTAAATGTATGGATATCAATATTTTGTAATGAGTTATGTGCGTTTAAGTGATTTTCGGGAGGGAACCTTGTATGGGAGCTATGACCAAAGATGTACCGATCGTGAAAAAATTTTGAAATAACATTTCTATGTACAAAATTTTTATGGGTATCACTATTTGGTAATGAGTTATGTGCCTTTAAGTGTTTTTCTGAAAGGGACCTTGCATGGGAGCTATGATCAATTATGGACCGATAGGAAAACAATTTCACAGTAATACTTGTGTCAAACTTTATGTGGATATTTTAATTTAGTAATGAGTTATGCGCGTTTAAGTGATTTTCGGGAGGGGACCTTGTTCGAAAAAACTTGCATAGTAATATTTCTGTATATGTGAGCAATACTTGTTCCAAATTTTATATGGATATGTTAATTTAGTAAAGTGATTTTTTTTTTGTATGGGAGCTATGACCAATTATGGACCGATCGGAAAAAAATTTCTTAGTAATATTTCAAAAAATTTCAAAAAAAGGTATATATTTTCAGACTTACTTTTTTTAAAAAAATATATATGTATTGCAAATACAGATAAAAAATTATTGTATACTGTTTTCAGTGTTTTAGCGCTAACGACCACTCCTATTCGAAGGATTACTCACAACTTAATACTGGAACTTTAAAATATACTCTGTCGTCGCTTAAACTTAACCAGCAGTAATGGTAACTTAGCTATTTCTTTCTTCATTTATATTGTGTACGTTAATATCTAGCGATTTTTAAAAAAGTTCAGCGGGAAACTTTGTTGGCGATTTAAAATTTTTTTTTTTTAATTGTCAACATTGTGAATGTACAGTGGATACAGACTAAAATGAACTAATGGGGATCGTCATAGAAATGGTTTTCAAAATGACAAAAATTATACATTGATCTCATGAAATTCAATGAAATCGGTCTTTTGTTCGGGAAATAATTGACTCGATTTTGTTTACTTGTTTAATTTTAATGGGTTTACATTCCGTTGAATTAATTCCTCTGAGAATTCATTCATTTTATTTTAGAAATTAATTCAATTGAATGATGATTCTTATTTGTTTAATTCATTGGCGGCCAAACATGCCCCTGCGGGCATTGTGTTATTCTCACTCATACACATGCAATACGAATGTTCTCAGCAACAAAACAAACTATACACAAAACAAAAACAATTTAATTTAGTTGCTCTTTTTATGATATGATACACAGAGAATATTTTCAAAAGCCGTTACAAATAAATTTTTGTATAAAATTTATAAATACTTTTGATAGATAGATTTATTATGTAAATAATTATTTACAATTATATTTGTATTGTCATTTATTCAAGCAATTAATTTTATCGATTAACGGTTAATCATTTGAACACTTATAGACATACATACATATGTACATAAATACATCAACATATTCATTAATACATTCTTACATCAATATATGTATCCATACATCGTTTCGTCAATACATACATACATCGATGTATACATTCCCTCTGTTGTTCATTTATAATACAAATAATATGAATAACACAAATAAGTACAAACATATAATTTTTTTCAGTGCAAAGCACACATATTTTCATTTACGTTCTCTTTTATATTTTACACTACAACATATGCATTTTAAAAATTCTCTTTCTGGCCACCAATGGTTTAATTCCTTCTGCTACAAATTGAATGAACCCAGCAAAATATTTGCTTAAAAAAGAAAAATCACCAGAATTCATCGAATAAAGTGCTTACAATTCTACTAGAAAAAGTACTTATTTTTGTTTGAGATGTTCCAAAAGTAAGTCAATATTATTTGGTTAAAATTAAGTTGTTTTTTTAGTAGAGTTATTTATAGAATATTTATAAAAAAATAAAAATAAAAAGTCGACACAGACTGGGGTTGAACTCAATACCTTCCGTCTGCCAGTTGGATGCTCCACTCACTACACCACTGCTTAGCTGTTTTATTGTGCGTCAAATAATAGTTTTCACACACAAATACTATTTTATTTTCTGTTTGTCTAAAAATAGATATTTGATATCGTGTGCACAAAAAAAGGGGAAAAAAAGAAAAAGTAACTGTTTTATGTTTGTTTGTTTCTTTATTATGATTTTTTTTAGACTTTACATACAAAGTAAGTCATTAATAAAGTACTTAATGGTAATCATTGTAAGCAAAGATTTTGCTGGGAAAGAACATATTTTTATTCAATTATTAATATACAGAATGCTTTTGAATTATAAAACAAAACTTTCATTCAGTCTATTTCAAATTGAATAGCTAAAAAATTTTTACTTCAATTTGTAATAGATTGAACTCAATTAAAATCTTCATCACTCAGAGAAAATTTAAAAATCAGTAGGAATGGTTGAAATTTATTTGATTTTAACAGATTGAATGCAAAACAAAATAAATTCATTCAGAAGGAATATAACATTCAATAGAAATTGATTTATAAGGGAATTATTTCAACTACATCGAAAGGTTTAAGAATTAAATATAGGGATTAAATCTCAGGGAAAATGTTTGAAGAATTTTAGTTATTTATAACTCAATTTCAAAAAATAAAAAAGAATTAGGAAATTAATTATTTTAGATCATGGCATAGGAATCAATGCATCAGCAAATTCTTGTACAATGAAAGCTTTAGGTTTTATTTAGATTTAGAAATTAATTATTTAAGCTTTTGTTGCAAACATTTATCCAATCAATTTCAAATTGAATGGTTGAAAGAAAACCTTGTAATAAATATTGATGTGTAGTATCCCATATCGCAGAACAATTTTTTTTAAATCCAAAATCCAACACAGATGTCCTTGTAACTTCACCAGTTGGGCATGTCTTTAAGGCATCCTCAACGATGGATACATGACAATGTAAAGTCCTGGAAGACAAATGTAGGACATCCGGAACAAATCGAACAAGTGTCGCGAAAATCGTGGACGACTCAATGAGAGACAATGTCGCTCAGTTTGTCGTTTACGCAATAACAGTGAAAATGTTGGCTATATATTCACTGACGACATTATAGAGGATTAAATCCACAACTTGATCCTTGAATTTTGACGATACGTTTATAAAATGTAAAAAATAAAAAAATTTAATATTGATGTAAAGATATGAGAAATGAAAAGATTTTACTACATTTTTTAGGTTTGTAGCTACATATATGTATTGATGTTTGACTTCTTCAAAAAAAGGTGTATCGGTGCGTTTTTCTGAATATGTCGTAATTTCAATAAATTTTATTAAAATAAGACTACCTACTCTGGGCCAAAAAAAAATTAATTCAGGTGAAGAAGAAAAATCGGTTATGCATTCTTAATATGGAGGCTTTGGAGTTTTTTTATCATTGTGATTTACTGCTTTCAAATGGCATGAGGTCAACTGCCATATTGGATCTGTCATTTTGAATTTTTTAAAATCAAATTAAGATTTCTTAGTATTATACCCCAATATATGTTACCCAAATAAATTTAATTTTTGATTATATTTGATACAACAAAAAAAAAAAAATAAATAAATAAATTCAAAATGTCACGAAATAAATTGGGATTATCGAACAAAAATATCAATATTTTGTAATGAGTTATGTGCCTTTAAGTGAACCTTGTATGGGAGCTATGCCCAGAGATGAACCGATCGTGAAAAAATTTTGAAATAACATTTCTATGTACAAAAATAGTATGTATGCCAAATTTTTATGGGTATCACTATTTGGTAATGAGTTATGTGCCTTTAAATGTTTTTCTGAATGGGACCTTGCATGGGAGCTATGATCAATTATGGACCGATAGGAAAACAATTTCACAGTAATACTTGTCTCAAACTTTATGTGGATATTTTAATTTAGTAATGAGTTATGCGCGTTTAAGTGATTTTCGGGAGGGGACCTTGTTTGGGAGCTATGACCAATTATGGACCGATCGGAAAAAACTTGCATAGTAATATTTCTGTATGTGAGAGCAATACTTGTTCCAAATTTTATATGGATATCTTCATTTAGTAATGAGTTCGTTTAGGTGATTTATGGACCGATCTCAAGGAGTTCTATTGACATAAGATTTTAATTTGTAAAATGTAAATGTTATTAACAAAAAACTCATTTTCCGGGAATATGTACTTTTGTATGCGAGGTATATGAAATTATGGACCTATTCTGGCAATTTTCAGCAGGAATCAAGATCTTGTGTTGAAACGAATGTATGATGACTTTCATGAAATTATCTTGCATAGTTTTCGAGAAAATTACATCAGAATATATAAAAAATGCTTATTTTTTTCGGAGTTGTTTTAAATTTTGATTCATAACTTTTCCCGATGTGTACCGATTTTGCTCATTTTCAATATTTTTCGAGAAAATTACATCAGAATGTGTAAAAAATGCTTATTTTTTCGGAGTTGTTTTAAATTTTGATTCATGTGATGTGAATCATGTGAACCAATTTTGCTCATTTTCAATACCAAACTGTACCGGATAATAATGAATATTTTGGCAGACGGACGGACAGACGGACATAGCTAAATCGAATCAGAATTTCATGAGGACCCAGAATATATATACTTTGTTGGGTCTCAGATGAATATTTCTTGGTGTTACACACGGAATGATAAACTTATATATACCCTATATCACCACCAGTGTTGCCAATTTAGCACTTTTAGTGCTATTTTTAGCACTTTTTAAAATCATTTAGCACCCAAAAATGTAATCTAGCACCTAGCACCTTTTTTAGCATTTTCAAATGTTTTTTTGGCACATTTTAGAATTTTTGTACATATTCTTGTATGTCAATTTTAATTGTTCTGTAAAAATATAGTTAAAAATTAATTATTAATTAATTATGTACAACAAAAAATTAATGTTTACAGGTTATCTGTAAAAATATCGTTTCTGGAACTAGTTCTTTAATCAATGATTTAAGTTCGAGTTTGCTATCCTCAGATATAGTTCCAGAGAAGCTTTAGAGAACATAAACACCTTCTTTAGAACTAGATCTTTTTCCAGCGATTTATGATTGAAATTGTTGGGATTGAGATCAATTTTCAATTATAATTAAATTTTCTTACAATAAATTCGAGATATTTTTCTACTGGTTTGAAGTAGTTGTTTTTAAAATCTGGACTAGTATCCCAATGTAAATATTTGTAACAATAGAAATATTGAAAGAAATTATTTCATCAGAACTTTTTAATCACAACATTTTTAGACAGAACTGTTCCGTGAATTAATGGCGATATTATTAGTTGCAATGTCGCAGTTCCAGAATCTGTTTGTTTACTTCCGATCTAAAAAATTCAAAAAAAATTATTGAATAAGAATTTCTAATTCTGTATTAAAATCATCCCATAATAAGAGGATTTGGTACGTTTGCGTATTAATGTAAAAACATTATTTATGCAGTTAAAAAATACCAAAAAATAAAGCTATTTTAGAAAAATTCTAGGGGTGCCATATAAAAAATCCTCTTTTTGGGATAAAGTAAGAATCGAAAAACTTTAAAACTAGTTATTATAAACAATCAACCCATAATGAGTGGAGTTGGTCCATTTGCGTACTAAGCTCAAAATATTATTTATGTAGTTTATTTTAAAAATTTAAATTTAAATATTTTACAATAAAAAACCTTATTTTTGTTAGCACTTTTTCTAGTGTTTTTTTCTTTATTTTTAGCACTTTCTAGCATTTTTTCAAAACAATCTAGCACTTTTTCGCAATTAGGTTTTGGCAACACTGATTACAATATTTATAATGTATTTAAAATTTACAACGGTATTAAAAAGTACCAAAAATTTTCACCCTTAAACGTCCGAATATCCAAAAAGTACTAAATTCATATTTGAAATTTTTCGTCAAGTTATGAAGGAGTCAAAAATATTTTTTGAATGTCCTCTGGTTTAAAAGATACAAAAAGTACCAAAATGCAGTTTTTACCCGTTTATTCTCTAAACGGGCCGAATTTGAAAAAAGACCAGACACCTGTCCGCTTATTTTTTAAATGAACGACGATAAACTTTAAACTGTTTTTGTATCTTTTATAGTTTAGGAGATATGAGGTTACCGAATTTACCCGTTTTTACCCTTTTGTACCCCTTAAACATTCGAATTTCCAAAAATTCAGCTCTTTAGCTTCAACTGTTTAGGCTGTGCGATGATGAATCAGTCAGTCAGTAACGTTAGAATTTTATATATCATGAATTCCATGGGAAATCAAATAAGAATTGACCGATGGTCTTCAGATTTCTTTAATTTTTTGTGAACACATAATAGGCCCATAATCATAGTCAAACACTAAAGTCGTTTCTTTTCAAAAACAACTTTAATATTTAAATCTGTTATTAACTGTTTCTTAACTATAGTGGAAATTAATAATAGTTTTAAGTTCAGCCAGCTTTAAGTGGGTGCTTAGTAAAATGTTTGAAATTTCGCATACAAACTGGAATAAATACTGTATAAGTGGCATCTCTGCACAGCTGATGCAATAAGAGAACCAAGAAATAAACAAAATATAAATTGTTATTTTAACATTTTAAAGAAAAATAAACTTATTAAAAAGTGCGTTGCTATTTTATCAGGCCTATATCGCAAAAAAACTCATCAGCGTCCAGCTCAAATGGGCAAACCGTTCCTTATACATGCAACTTAGGCTTTCTTTCTTCACACAAATATTCGATAAAACCAAAATAATTTTCATTGTATTCAATTGTACACATCTCTTCAATTATTTTTCAACACTTTTTCCGTAATTTATAAAAAAATAACATAATTTCCTACCGAGTGCGTCCCCTTGTGGCGGATAGGGGGTGGTGATGGACCATCTGTTCTCTCCCAGCTTTAATTTCACTTAAGCTGAGGGAGGGCAGATTGTCCACCACCTGGGAATATTATATTCCCCGCGGACCAAAAAACTGGAAAAAACAAATATGGAAAATAAAAAGATAAAAGTTACGGTGCAGGGCCTAAATAACCCATTACCGGCGGCAAGTGTTGATCTACTCGCGAGTCACGTGTCGTCGTCATCCTGCAATCGCGAGCAAAATACTACTACGGAGGTGGGTACCTTGGCCTCCGTGGCGGACAATGCGTCAAGTGTACAGCATGCCGCTGGCAAAAATATAGAAATATAGAAAGAGAAGGATGTACTCGGAGAGAGCTCTAAGCTACCTCAGCCTTTAAATATAGGTGAGGGTTCCGACTCTGAATCCTCAGATGATAATAATAATAATACCATTATAGCAAATCCCAAAAAGGATGAAGTAGAGCAAATGGTGAAAGAGGTGAGTGATAGCATAGCTAAACTACCTATTACTAAGAAAAGACTTTCTGGAGCACAGATGAGGAAGTTGAAAAAGATGCTTCAGGAAATCATAGTTAGTCAATCCCACGACACTCCAAAGGAAAAATCGGATTCTCTCACAAGATCTGAGGCAAAAAGGATCAAGTCTCCCGAGGAGTTGACAACTGAGAATAAACCTAAGAAGAAAAAGAGCTCCCCGTCTTCTAATACACAGTCGAAGCCAAGCCATACTTCACTCAAAGGAATCTCAAGTGAGAATCCTGCGAGTAAGGGTGACAACGCCAAGCCAGATATTCCGAAGACGAACACGTCGGCGAAATCAACCTCGAAGGTAAGGGAATTTCAAAAGAAACCCCGAAAAACGAGGAAGGAGAAGCTAGACGGAGGAAAAGGAAAGGCACCGGGACGAGCGGGACCAGGCAAAATTCCAAAAGACCAACATAGTAAAATAGAAGACCTGGTCAACAGTAAGATAGTGGACCATGCAATCGCTTCAAAGGGCAAACAACCAATAGAGAGCGAGAGCTGCGAGTTCAGCATGGGCGTGATGTTGATGAGGTTGGCATCTCACCAATGTGTTAGCACCCTAAAGAACTTGGTGGAAAGTATCCCTCCTCCCTCCTCTGCTGCGGGTAGTCACCTTAAGTCTTCGGGCACGGTGCAGAGGCTTAAGCATCCTAGGATGTGAACTAAGAACTACCCTCCCCATACCTCACAGCGTCTGCCCTCTATGTTAAGAGCGGCTGTGGGGTAATGACCATCTTCGGTCGCCTAGCGATCACGACCTCAAATTGGTAGCGTCTGTTCCCTTAGTTAAGGCGGCTACCAATTCTCCCCCTTCTTTTTTGATGTCGGTCCGGGACTGTGGTTTGGGTTACCTAGGCAACATAACCGTGCCTTCTAGCGTCTGTTCCCTATGTTAAGGGCGGCTGGAAGGTACAATCTGGTTCTGTCAGTCTGAATGTTTTTGGTCGTAACAAAATCCAGGGTGCGTCTGACTCATACTGAGCGGCATCCTGGTCTGCGTCTGTCTCCAGAGGAGCGGCAGTGTCTTTTTTTCACACCTGTGGTAGAGGTATAAACGACAACCTCTCAGGTCTGAAAGATCTAAATCTTTACGAGACTGATGAGGAGGACGTGCGTATGGTGTCCTCTGAGCCGCAAAACGCGGAGGAAAACGGACAAAATCCAGAGACCCATGACCCTGTAAAAGGAGACCCTGCAAAGGGAAACTCTGTTAAGGGAGACCAAAAACATACAAACAAAGGACAGGACACGGAACAGGACGAACGGAAAAGGTTGGCGGACTACAAACGCTCTCTCCGGTACGTCAGATCGCTGGACTCTAGGGATCCTACGACTCTGACTACCCGAGAAAAGCGTTTGCGGCGTAACCACATACAGAAGTATGAGGCCATGCTGAATACTACTGTTGTGGAGGTCAGGCCAGCCACGACTAAGACAGAACCAAACCAGAGCAGGCATGTGACCACATCTAAACATGTGCCCCATGCCAGCACTGGACCGAACACGATCACCGTCTCGGAGAATCTCAACGTACAGCCATCTTCATCAAAGAAGGCCACGTCGGGACCAAAGAGAGGTGATGACCAATGCGGCATGACAAAGTCTGCTAGCACAACACCCAAGGGACTGTCTGCATCTTCCTCTTCTCGAGGTACGGCGACGGTCACCAAAGGTCCAGCAAGCAGGCCTAGTATAAAGCGGCAAAGGTCAGGTGAAACGCAGGTGTCTGAGGGTAAGCGGTTGAAACCATCAACTAGCTTAACATCAGCACCTGAGCTACAAGTAACCATCATAGACCGCAGTCATCCCGATGGGAAAATTACTACGGACAGATGGCTACTTCTGGAGGAGAAGATCTTGCGGGCACTAGTTGACGAACTCGCACGCAGTGATGATGACTCCTTTACTGCGTTCGATGGCGCCAAATGGTCAAAGGGTGTCAAAATCATCGGATGCGGCGTCCGGTCACGAAACTATGTGCTCCTCTCTCCAATCCCTGAAGGTAAAATAAGGAGCTGTATTTTGGTCAGGAAAGACATTAAAGTTTTCCTTCTATCTAATTACAGTTCTGGTGATTTAACGGTAGTTGCATTAGAGCGACAGGGGCTACCAACTCTAATTATATCATCTGCGTACCTACCGTACGACGAAGACAATCCGCCCTCACGTGCCGTACGCACACTAATATCACACCATTCTTGTCATAGGATGTGATGCTAATGCCCATCATACTCTGTGGGGGAGCTCGGATATAAATGACAGGCGTGAGGGTTTACTTCAATACCTTCTAACTACTAACCTTAGTGTTTGCAATAGGGGTAATAGACCAACGTTTTTCAATAGGATCAGGGAACAGGTCATTGATATTACTTTGGTAGGGAACACTGACTCAGTCAGAATTCTTGATTGGAGAGTATTACTCGAGTGCTCATTATCTGATCATCACAGAATAATCTTTACGATACAGCTTACGATGGCTAAGGAAAACCCCTTTAGAAATCCTAGGAAAACCGACTGGGTCAAATTCGGTAATCTGATTGATACCATACCACCTCCGGAAACGGATGGACTGCATGGTACACAGGACTTGGACGACTCAGTAGATTATCTATCCAGGACTTTAAGGGAAGCCTACTATGCTTCATGTAGGATGCGGCAGGTACCTAGGAAATTCCGGCAACCATGGTGGAATCCTAAACTAATGCAGCTAAGGAAAGAATGTAGGAAACTATTTAATAAAGCGAAGAGGGATCAGAACCCGTTAAGCTGGGACGACTATCGTCAAAGCTTCAATACTTTCAAGAGGGAAACCAGAAGGGCTAAGAAGGAATCCTGGAATCGTTTCTGTGAGGAGCTGGAGAGTACCACGGAGGCATCACGTCTACGTAAGGTGCTATCCAAAGACCCCGGTACGCCTGGATTCCTGATGAAACCGGATGGTAACTTTACTGAAAGTAGCACCGAAACTCTGGAACTACTTATGGAGACACACTTTCCGGGTTGCAGATATGATGAAAATGAAGGCTCCACTTTGGAGCACCTCGCAGCTTCTCGAATCCACATAAGTGAATTAGTCAGTTCCATTTTTAGTATGGAGAAAATTTCGTGGGCGGTGTCATCCTTCAAGCCCTATAAATCCCCAGGGCCAGATGGCATATTCCCAGCACTACTCCAAAAATCGATCACCACCATCATGCCATGGCTAATTATGATATTTAGGAGCAACCTGCAAACAGGATACATTTCTAAAGTATGGAGAGAGGTTACAGTGGTATTTATCCCCAAAGCGGGAAAAGTAAACCATAGTACCGCCAAAGACTATAGGCCGATCAGTCTGTCATCGTTTTTATTGAAAACATTGGTCGACATCCATGTCAGGAACATCATCTCTCCTGATAACTTCTGTAGAGCACAACACGCATACCTGAAAGGAAGGTCGGTGGAGACAGCCTTACATGACGTTGTCGGAACCATAGAGAAGGCACTTGACATAAAGGAATATGTTATGGCATCTTTCTTGGACGTTGAGGGTGCGTTTAACAACGTGAACATATCCGCAATAGTCGATGCACTGGGTGACCTAGGTGTCGATCAGCGGATAAAAAACTGGACAGAAAACATGCTTAAGAGTAGGGCCATTAACTCTAATATGGGTATTGGCAAGACAAGGAAAGTCGTGACAAGGGACACACCACAAGGTGGTGCTATCTCTCCACTCCTGTGGAATCTTGTCGTGAATAAAATCCTTTTCAGACTGAGTAAGTAAGTAAGTTCCACCCCTCAGGCTAGTCTAGAGACGATGCTGAACATAACTCCCCTTGATATATACATCAAATGCATTTCTGCTAAATCTGCTTAAACAGTCGAACGGGTTGAAGCACGACCGCATTGGTCATGGCACCATCCTACAAAAGATAGGCAGGCCTATCATGGGGCAGGAAACAGATTACATTCTATCTACACTGAATTTTAATAGGTCATTCAAGACCAAAATACCGACAAGGGATGATTGGGCCGCGAATACTGTCCTAAGGGATGACGTGATCTCAATCTACACAGATGGCTCAAAGACAGAAAGAGGCACGGGATCGGGAATCTTCTCCGATAAACTAAATCTTCTACTGTCTCTTCGACTACCTGACACCTGCACGGTCCTTCAGGCAGAGATATATGCCATCTATACTGCCGCGAGAAGAATCCAAGAACTAAATCTCGAAAATTCGACTATACATATATACTTCGACAGCCTTGCATCAATCAAGGCTCTTAACTCCAATGTTATTAAGTCGGAATGTCTTCTCAATTGCATTCAATCGTTGGCACAACTGACACAACATCACGTTGAGTTGATATGGGTTCCAGGACATGAGGGCATCCGGGGAAATGAAATATCTGATGAATGCGCAACCAAAGGGTCGTCCCTGGACTTAACCCTTGCGCAAAAGGATATTCACTCTCCCCTGACGACCCTATCAAAACTGATAGATGAATGGGCTCTGAGTGAGATGGAACTCAGGTGGTCAAATCTCACCACTTGTAGAATATCGAGACTGTTCTGGCCCACTCTGACAACGGATAGGACTAAGACCCTCTTATCTCTTGGTAAGAACTCGATTAGGCTTCTAACTGGTATAATTACTGGGCACTGTATGATTGGACATATATCAGAACGTATGGGCTACCCAATTCATAGCTACTGTAGAAGCTGCTTGGACGAAGAGGAAGTGGAATCGGTACAACACCTTCTATGTGACTGTCCAGAGCACAGACTACTCTATCTGGGTAGAGCTCTTTTTCATGATCTAGACTTTCTCAGAGATGCGTCACTGATAAACATGATCGGTTTTATTAAAAACACCGACTGGTTTACATGGAGACCGAACGAACCAAGTAGTCAACGAAATTAGGGAGGGTAACCATTCTCTCATCGCTAGGGAATGGTAATTCTAAGGGTATCACAATGGGCCATAAGGCCTCCGAGTGAACTCGCTTGCTAGCGAGCAACCCACGTAACCTAACCTAACCATCCCTCCTCCCTGGGACGGCGCTAGGCTGGGACTGGCAAAGAAGAGCGAGCTTCCGGTGCTTCTAAAGTCCACTGTCTACATAAAAGGATGGGGCAGTAAACTGGCTAATGAACGTATACTGGAAATTCTTGGAGGTCAAAATGCTGAGCTGGCCGTGGAAAAATGGAAAGAAGAACCTGAGGGAACTTTATTTGTAATAGGTATCGACCAGAAATCCATGGCTAGTCTTGCCAAGAATAAAGGAAGGGCTTACTTCGCCTCTAAATCTGTCATATTCAAAATTGGGAAGGTGCCGATTGGAAGGGCTGTTACAACAAGCCTCGAAAAGGACACTAAAAAACCTAAGACCACAGCATCAGTATCCACTACTGATAACGTTGAGGAGTCAAATCCTAAAATCGAGGAATTTACCATTAACTCGCCAGAAGAAAGTGTAGTTGCCCTTTCCAAAATTGGGAAGGCGCCGATTGAAAAGGCTGTCAAAACCGGCCCCGACAAGGACACTAAAACACCTAAGACAGTACCCAAAGCATCATTAGCAAGTACTAGCAATGTTGAGGAGTCAAATCTTAAAAGCGAGGAGGAAATCACTCACCCGCCAGAAGACAGAACAGCAGTGCTCTCCAGAATTGGGAATGTGTCTATTAAAAATACTGCTATTCCTATGCCTGATAAGGACACCGCAGTGCCATCAACAGTACCCACTGCATTAATAGCCACTTCAGGCTATCCGGAGGAGTCAAATCCAAAGAGCGAGGAGGTGACCACCAACTCGCTGGAAGACAGTTTAATGGATGACCATGATTGAGGTTATCCAAATAAACCTCCATCGGAGCGAGACAGCTACCAACGCTCTGATGGCTAAAATCAACACAGGTAAAATACATATAGCTTTAATCACGTAAATTTCCAACTTTTCTACACTGATACAGGATCTCGCCCGAGAACATGTATCTTATGTCACAAGAACTTATGTTTTCTCCTCTCAACAGGATTATCAACATCGGATGCAACGGTGCTGAAGCAAGGTCGTGGCAACATATTCCTTGCATCTGTTTACCTGCCCTTCGATTCTCCGACACTACCACCAACGTCGGATCTGATGAAACTGGTTGAAGAGGCACAAAGAAAAAATAAGAAAATTGTAATAGGTTGTGATGCCAACTCGCACCATGTAGCTTGGGGTAGTACAAACACCAATCGCAGGGGACAAGCCCTTATGGATTTCCTTAATACTAAAGACTTGATAACATTGAACTTAGGTAATAAAGCTACCTTCGTCAATAGAATCAGAGAAGAAGTATTAGATATAACTATATGTTCAGAAGAGCTTATAAACGAAATTCAGGATTGGAGAGTTTCGGACGAGCACTCCTTTTCTGATCATCGGTACATAAGATTCAAAATACTAAGGCCACCACCAAAGCCGATAAAGTTTCGGAATAAGTCTAAAACTAATTGGACAATGTTCGGGACCTTATTAAAGAACCGTTTAGGTCAGGACACTTTTCAATGTCGAAATAAAGAGGATATAGTGGAAACGTTCACAAGTGCCCTAGTTGAATCGTTCGAGGACAGCTGCCCTCTGCGAGAGCGGAGATCTGCCCAGGAAAAACCCTGGGTAACTGGAGAGATCCGGAACCTTGGAAAGACTCTTCGCAAACTATTTAACCGGGCACGGCGTAAAAAGACCGCAGTATACTGGGATGAGTATCGTAATAAACTTGATGAATATAATAAAATCGTTCGAAAAGCCAAACGAGACTCCTGGAAACTTTTCTGTGAACAGGTATATAGCGTAAATGACGTATCGAAGATAAAAAAATTCCTATCCAAAACTCATGTCCAACCGGAATCTATGATCGATGACACGGGCAGGAGGCTTGAGGATATGTAGGAGACAATGAAACTCCTAATGGATTCTCATTTCCCACCCGGTATATCGAATAACATAGATGAACCGATATTGGAGGAAGGTGAGGGTAACACGGAAATAGTTATTACAACTGACATGGTTAAAGGGGCAATCAAGAGCTTTGCTCCCTATAAAGCTGCAGGGCCGGATGGAATTTTCCCGGTAATATTTATACCCAAACCAGGGAAACCTAGCTATGCGACACCTAAGTCCTATCGACCGATAAGTCTTACGTCCTTCCTACTTAAAACCTTGGAACGGATAGTCGATAGCATGGTTAAAAGCAGCATACCATACAAAGACCTTAAATATAAGCAGCATGCTTATGTAAAGGGACGATCGGTGGAAACCGCTTTAAATGAAGTTGTCCACTACATAGGTGAATCTTTCGATAGCAAACTGTATACACTGGCGGTATGCATTGACATCGAAGGCGCTTTCAATAACGTGCACACTGATACCCTTGTCCAATCCCTAGACCAGTTTTATGTTGACCGGGTGCTCCGTAACTGGATCAACTACATGCTAAGGAACAGATGGATAAGCTGCGAGATGTACGATATAACTATCAGGAAAAAGGTATTACGCGGTATACCACAGGGTGGCATTTTGTCACCTTTACTCTGGGTCACCACGATTAATAGCCTCCTAAGGACCCTAACCGAGAAAGGACTTAGACCTGTCTGCTATGCAGACGATGTCGTAATACTTTTAAAGGGAAAGGATCCAAATTACTTGTGTAGAAGAGCTGAGGAGGCTCTGAATACGGCCTTGAGCTGGGCTCAACCGAGAGGCCTCAATGTTAACGGCGAAGACGGAAATCTGTCTTTTCACAAGAAAGACAAAAATTTCTACGTATACTGAACCTTGCTTCTTGGGCAAGAAGATACCGGTGACAGACAAGGTTAAGTACTTAGGTGTAATACTTGACCGGAAATTAAAATGGAGACACCACATAGAGGATAGGATCAACAAGGCACATCGGTGCTGGGCGATATGTAGGAGAACCATAGGCATGAAATGGGGTCTTAGTCCTACTATGACAAATTGGCTTTATAAAAGTGTAATTAGACCAATTCTAGCTTATGCTTCAATAATCTGGTGGACTGCTTTGGACAAAAAGTGTAATATCAAACTACTACAGGGAGTTCAGCGTACATGCTGCTTGGGTATAAGTCGTGCCATGTGTACTACTTCAACCAAGGCTCTGGAAACGTTGCTAGATATTCCACCCATTGAAACATATTTAAGATATGAGGCGGCGCTTACAGCCGAACGGCTCTTTACTTTAGGCGAACTGGCCAAAAACGGTTATAGGACACGTCATCAATGTATACTGGACACATTGGAAGGTTATACACATTCATCGGACGTGCCTGATCGCATACCAGACACTGAATATGAAACGCTAATCCCAGATAGAATGTCTTGGTCAAGCGGAACATTAGAGCAAATACCAGTAGGAATCCGTTGCTACACGGATGGCTCTAAATTAGGGGACAAAGTGGGCCTGGGGTTCTATATTGAAGACCCAGAAACAGAAATATACCACCGTTTACCTAATCATAACACAAGCTTCCAGGCAGAAGTACGAGCAATAACGGAATGTGTAAATTGAATTAGAATAAATATGGCGCCCACAGGGCTTAATATATTTACCGACAGCCAGAAGGCAATTTGTGCGATATCAGGTGATAGAGTTAAATCTAAGACCGGATTGGATTGTAAGAAAGCTTTAACTGAATACTCTCCCAGAGGTAAGGTTCACATCATATGGGTACCAGACCACTCGGGAGTAGTCGGCAACGAAAGGGCGAATGTAATAGCTTTAAAGGAAAGGGAGCTCGATGTAGTTAACCTGACAAACGCAAAACCATTCGACGCAACAAAAGCTGAATTAAAAATATGGATGAGAGAATCCCATAAGGCCTCTTGGAATAATGAAACGGTGGGTAGAACCACAAAGATTCTATGAGGTGACCCTGATGAGAGCAAGACGAGAAATCTTCTCAAAATGAGCAAGTCTGAGGTTAGTATGATGGTACGTATTCTGAGTGGACACACAGGATTACGAGCACATCTATACAAAATTGGACGTGCGGATTCAGACGAATGTAGAGCATGTGGAGAGGACAGTGAAACTCTGGAGCACTTTCTTTGCCATTGTCAGGCATTCGTCGAAGTTAGATCCAAGTATCTTGGAAGTGATGTTATTCCGGAAATAACATTCTTAACCAACACCGATTGGAAGATTCTTAGGAATTACGTCCAGGAAACTGAGCTTCTGAACATGGAAAAATAATACATTCAGTGAACAATTTTTTTTTTCTTGAATGGGAGCGCACAACAGGCCCGATAGTGGCCTAGGTGTATTTCTTCGGATTTGATGTAGTATAGATCCTCCTATCAACCTAACCTAACCTAAATACCATTTTTGAAGGTAAATGCATGTTTGATGCAAGTGCAACTTGAGTGCGTTTTCCAAGTCGTTCTCCCTGTTGAAAGTATTTTAAAATATCATAAATCAAAACTTGCTATTTTTTATATTATATACATAAGACGCAATCAACATTTTTCGCGATATTTTGAAAATTATTTTTTTATATTAT
The DNA here is from genome assembly GCF_015586225.1 of Lucilia sericata. Classification (NCBI taxonomy): domain Eukaryota; kingdom Metazoa; phylum Arthropoda; class Insecta; order Diptera; family Calliphoridae; genus Lucilia; species Lucilia sericata. The sequence goes on along the minus strand of NW_023994123.1, from coordinate 516,491 downwards.
AATTTAGTTCAAAGACCTTAAAAATTAATATAAATATATTCATTTTATATAAATTTATCAATAATGCACTTACAAGATACGTTAAACATGGAGTAAAATGTAGAAAATGCACCCAATATGCATTTGCATCAAAAATGCATCTATCTTAAAAAATATTATTTAGAAATGCATTTTTATGAAAGTGTACATTAGTTGTAATCGAATTTAAATATTTGCATCCCAATTGTGATCAGTAATATAATTTAAGCAGTTTTAAATTCTGTTAAATGCATAAACTATCAATAAACATTTAAAAAAATCTGCAAAAATAGATGTAATGAGCGTCACAACAAAATATTTTTATATTTTGCATAAAAATCGACTTATGCACTTTTAAAAAATTTTAAACAGGGAGAACGATTTCAAAAATGCATTCAAAAAGTTCATTTCCGTAAATAATGCACTATCTTAAACTTTTTAATATAAAAATTATATTAGAATCAAAGAGCTCATCCACAGTAATAGATTGGGTTCTAAATCTAAAAATACGATATAAACTCTCAAAGATATAAAGGTTCAAAGTTTCATACCATTTTGATTTTTTGTAGTTTTTGAACAAATTAAAATCGCCATAAAAATCGCGTTTCTTGAAATTTTTGAAAATAAACAACGGAGTTGTTTTATTTTCTGCTTCAAGAACATATATATATTAATAATATGAAGGACATTGGAAGATATGAGGTCAAAAATTTTCAGTTTTTCTGTGTTCTTTCCTGGAATTCATGATATATAGATGAAATAAGACTTTGCTTAAAATCAGGAAATTGGTCTCAAACCAAAAAGATCCACTAAGACGGAATTTTTCGAAATTCGAATGTTTAGGAGGTAAAAACAGGTAAATTCGGTAACCTCATATCACCTAAACTATAAAAGATACAAAAGCAGTTTAAAGCTTATTGTCGTTCATATAAAAAATAAGCGGACTGGTACTTTTTTCAAATTTGGCCCCTTTATTGAATAAACGGGTAAAAACTGTATTTTGGTACTTTTTTTGCACCCATGTACTTTTTAAACCAATGAACATACAAAACATATTTTTGACAAATTTAGTACTCGGACGTACTTTTTGCATAAAACATTGTTTCCTATTTATTGATTTGTATTAACATCCCAGCAAAAACTGGGTAATAGCTTTCAATTGTAATTACTTACCTAACAACATACTTTTCAATGACTACTACATATCGCCTGGATTACATAGAAGTGGTCTAATAAGGTCTTACTAATAATGTATTATATAAATACTTTCTAATTCATTAGTCATCTTGCCAGTAAAGATATAGAAGCTGTATACGTTTTTTCATGCGATTTACAATGACTACTTTTTCTAATTACTTGTAATCGTTTGTGGTGAGTACTTGCCTCCAATGACATCAATCAAAATAATGACTTAAAATGCTATTGTGTAAGTAAATTTTAGCATTTTAACCCCTTACATGGTAATGAAAGTTTTTACTGGGATGTGAATGAATACTTAATGATGGGCTCCTACTACGATATTGCAACTTTTTATAATAAAATGTTTATTACTTCAATAGGGAGAAAAAAGTACCGAAAGGGTGCAAAACGGGAAATATGATTTTATTGAAACTCATTGACCCAATTTAAATAATATTGGAAAATGGTACTTTTGTGTTTTTTATAATGTGATCCTATAATATGATCTTAGAAACATGATATTAAGCATGTGGAGCCTGGAGTTAATGAAAATCTATAAAAGGGGAGTTTTTGGTACTTTTTTGTTCTTTAAAAGGTAATGTTTGAATTTTCTATAAGAACATGAAATTAAGCATATAGTGCCAAAGTAAGTGAGAACCTGGGAATATTATATTCCCCGTGGACCAAAAAACTGGAAAAAACAAATATGGAAAATAAAAATAAAAAGATAAAAGTCATGGTGCAGGGCCTAAATAACCCAGTACCGGCGGCAAGTGTTGATCTACTCGCGAGTCACATGTCGTCGTCATCCTGCAATCGTGAGCAAAATACTACTACGGAGGTGGGTACCTTGGCCTCCGTGGCGGACAATGCGTCAAGTGTACAGCATGCCACTGGCAAAAATATAGGGGTGAAAGAGAAGGATGTACTCGGAGTGAGCTCTAAGCTACCTCAGCCTTTAAATATAGGTGAGAGCTCCGACTCTGAATCCTCAGATGATAATAATAACACCATTATAGCAAATCCCAAAAAGGATGAAGTAGAGCAAATGGTGAAAGAGGTGAGTGATAGCATAGCTAAACTACCTATTACTAAGAGCCACCACCATACGCCAAAGTTGCCAGAAGAAGACACCGGGACGATCTCTGCAATGCAGTTTACGATGCCGGTAATCCGACAGGCAAAATTCCAATAGACCAACAGAGTAAAATAGAAGACCTGGTCAACAATAAGATAGTGGACCATGCAATCGCTTCAAAGGGCAAACAACCAATAGAGAGCGAGAGCTGCGTGTTCAGCATGGGCGTGATGTTGATGAGGTTGGCATCTCACCAATGTGTTAGCACCCTAAAGAACTTGGTGGAAAGTATCCCTCCTCCCTGGGACGGCGCTAGGCTGGGACTGGCAAAGAAGAGCGAGCTTCCGGTGCTCCTAAAGTCCACTGTCTACATAAAAGGATGGGGCAGCAAACTGGCTAATGAACGTATACTGGAAATTCTTGGAGGTCAAAATGCTGAGCTGGCCGTGAAAAAATGGGATGTCTTTTACAGGAAAGAAGAACCTGAGGGAACTTTATTTGTAATAGGTATCGACCAGAAATCCATGGCTAGTCTTGCCAAGAATAAAGGTAGGGCTTACTTCGCCTCTAAATCTGTCATATTCAAAATTGGGAAGGTGCCGATTGGAAGGGCTGTCAAAACCGGCCCCGACAAGGACACTAAAACACCTAAGACAGTACCCAAAGCATCATTAGCAAGTACTAGCAATGTTGAGGAGTCAAATCCTAAAAGCGAGGAGGAAATCACTCACCCGCCAGAAGACAGAACAGCAGTGCTCTCCAGAATTGGAAATGTGTCGATTAAAAATACTGCTATTCCTATGCCTGATAAGGACACCGCAGTGCCATCAACAGTACCCACTGCATTAATACCCACTTCAGGCTACCCGGAGGAGTCAAATCCAAAGAGCGAGGAGGTGATCACCAACTCGCTGGAAGACAGTTTAATGGATGACCATGATTGAGATTATCAAAATAAACCTCCATCGGAGCGAGACAGCTACCAACGCTCTGATGGCTAAAATTAACACAGGTAAAATACATATAGCTTTAATCCAGGAACCTTGGACGATTCACAACAAGGATTCTGGATTAAATCACGCAAATTTCCAACTTTTCTACACTAATAGAGGGTCTCGACCGAGAATATGTATCTTATGTCACAAGAACTTATGTTTTCTCCTCTCAACAGGATTATCAACATCGGATGCAACGGTGCTGAAGCAAGGTCGTGGCAACATATTCCTTGCATCTGTTTACCTGCCCTTCGATTCTCCGACACTACCACCAACGTCGGATCTGTTGAAACTGATTGAAGAGGCACAATGGGAAAATAAGAAAATTGTAATAGTTTGTGATGCCAACTTCCACCATGTAGCTTGGGGTAGTACAAACACCAATCGCAGTGGACAAGCCCTCATGGATTTCCTTAATACTAAAGACTTGATAACATTGAACTTAGGTAATAAAGCTACCTTCGTCAATAGAATCAGAGAAGAAGTATTAGATATAACTATATGTTCAGAAGAGCTTATAAACGAAATTCAGGATTGGAGAGTTTCGGACGAGCACTCCTTTTCTGACCATCGGTACATAAGTTTTAAAATACTAAGGTCACCACCAAAGCCGATAAAGTTTCAGAATAAGTCTAAAACTAATTGGACAATGTTCGGGACCTTACTAAAGAACCGTTTAGGTCAGGACACTTTTCAATGTCGAAATAAGGAGGATATAGATGCCAAAGTGGAAACGTTCACAAGTGCCCTGGTTGAATCGTTCGAGGACAGCTGCCCTCTGCGAGAGCGGAGATCTGCCCAGGAGAAACCCTAGGTAACTGTGGAGATCCGGAACCTTGGGAAGACTCTTCGCAAACTATTTAACCGGGCACGGCGTAAAAAGACCGCAGTATACTGGGATGAGTATCGTAATAAACTTGATGAATATAAGAAAATCGTTCGAAAAGCCAAACGAGACTCCTGAAAACTTTTCTGTGGACAGGTAGATAGCGTAAATGACGTATCGAAGATAAAAAAATTCCTATCCAAAACTCATGTCCAACCGGAATCTATGATCGATGACACGGGCAGGAGGCTGGAGGATATGGAGGAGACAATGAAACTCCTAATGGACTCTCATTTTCCACCCGGTATATCGAATAACATAGATGAACCGATATTGGTGGAAGGGGATGGTAACACGGAAATAGTTATTACAACTGACATGGTTAAAGGGGCAATCAAGAGCTTTACTCCCTATAAAGCTGCAGGGCCGGATGGAATTTTCCCGGCACTTTTGCAGATGGAGGCGGGACTGGTTTCCTTACATCTGTCACAGATATTCACTGCATGCTTAAAATTGACATATACCCCAGTTAAATGGCAAGATGTAAGGGTAATATTTATACCCAAACCAGGGAAACCTAGCTATGCGAAACCTAAGTCCTATCGACCAATAAGTCTTACGTCCTTCCTACTTAAAACCTTGGAACGGATAGTCGATAGCATGGTTAAAAGCAGTATACCATACAAAGACCTTAAATATAAGCAGCATGCTTATGTAAAGGGACGATCAGTGGAAACCGCTTTAAACGAAGTTGTCCACTACATAGATGAATCTTTCGATAGGAAAGTGTATACACTAGCGGTATGCATTGGCATCGAAGGCGCTTTCAATAACGTACACACTGATACCCTTATCCAATCCCTAGACCAGTTTTATGTTGACCGGGTGCTCCGTAACTGGATTAACTACATGCTAAGGAACAGATGGATAATCTTCCAGATGTACGATATAACTATCAGGAAAAAGGTATTTCGCGGTTTACCACACGGTGGCGTATTGTCAATTTTACTCTGGGTTACCACGATTAATAGCTTCTTAAGGACCCTAACCGAGAAAGGACTTAGACCTGTCTGCTATGCAGACGATGTCGTAATACTTTTAAAGGGAAAGGATCCAAATTACTTGTGTAGAAGAGCTGAGGAGGCTCTGAATACGGCCTTGAGCTGGGCTCAACCGAGAGGCCTCAATGTTAATCCGGCGAAGACGGAAATCTGTCTTTTCACAAGAAAGACAAAAATTTCTACGTATACTGAACCGTGCTTCAAAGTTAAGTACTTAGGTGTAATACTTGACCGGAAATTAAAATGGAGACACCACATAGAGGAAAGGATCAACAAGGCACATCAGTGCTGGGCGATATGTAGGAGAACCATTGGCATGAAATGGGGTCTTAGTCCTACTATGACAAATTGGCTTTATAAAAGTGTACTTAGACCAATTCTAGCTTATGCTTCAATAATCTGGTGGACCGCTTTGGGCAAAAAGTGTAATATCAAACTACTACAGGGAGTTCAGCGCACATGCTGCTTGGGTATAAGTGGTGCCATGTGTACTACTTCAACCAAGGCTCTGAAAACGTTGCTAGATATTCCACCCATTGAAACATATTTAAGATATGAGGCGGCGCTTACAGCCGAACGGCTCTGGCCAAAAACGGTTATAGGACACGTCACCAATGTATACTGGACACATTGGAAGGTTATACAAATTCATCGGACGTGCCTGATCGCATACCAGACACAGAATATGTCGGAAACTTTGAAACTCTAATCCCAGATAGAATGTCTTGGTCAAGCGGAACATTGGAGCAAATACCAGTAGGAATCCGTTGCTACACGGATGGCTCTAAATTAGCGGACAAAGTTCTATATTGAAGACCCAGAAACAGAAATATACCACCGTTTACCTAATCATAACACAAGCTTCCAGGCAGAAGTACGAGCAATAACGGAATGTGTAAATTGGATTAGAATAAATATGGCGCCCACAGAGCTTAATATATTTACCGACAGACAGAAGGCAATTAGGGCGATATCAGGTGATAGAACTAAATCTAAGACCGTATTGGATTGTAAGAAAGCTTTAACTGAATACTCTTCCAGAGGTAAGGTTTACATCATATGGGTACCAGGGCACTCGGGAGTAGTCGGCAACGAAAGGGCGAATGTAATGGCCTTAAAGGGATGTAGTTAACCAGACAAACGCAAAACCATTCGACGCAACAAAAGCTGAATTAAAAATATGGATGAGAGAATGTAGAGCATGTGGAGGGGACAGTGAAACTCTGCAGCACTTTCTTTGCCATTGTCAGGCATTCGTCGAAGTTAGATCCAAGTATCTTGGAAGTGATGTTATTCCGGAAATAACATTCTTAACCAACACTGATTGGAAGATTCTTAGGAATTACGTCCAGGAAACTGAGTGAACATGGAAAAATAATACATTTAACATGGAAAAATAATACATTTAGTGAACAATTTTTTTTTTCATGAATTGGAGCGCACAACAGGCCCGATAGTGGCCTAGGTGTATTTCTTCGGATTTGATGTAGTATACATCCTCCTATCAACCTAACCTAAGTGAGAACCAATAAAAGTTGACCTTTTGGTACTTTTTCGTTCTCCAAAATGTAGTTTTTGTATTTTCTATAATACTGAACCTATAAACATGAAATTAAAATGTAGAGCCCACACAAAATGAGAATTTATAATATGGGACTCTTTGGTACTTTTTCGTTCTTCAGACGGTACTTTTTGAATTATTTATAATATTGCACCTAGAAACATGAAATTAAGCATGTAGAAATAAGTGAGAACGTATAAAAAGAGACTTTTTGGTACTTTTTCGTACTTCAAAATTTTGAATTTTCTATAATATTGAACCTAGAAACATGAAATTAATCATGTAGAGACCGGAGTAAATGAAAACCTATAAAATAGGACTTTTTGGTACCTTTTTGTTCTTTAATTGGTACTTTTTGAGTTTTCTATAATATTGAACCTAGAAACATGAAATTAAGCATGTAGAGCCCGGAGTAAACGAGAACCTATAAAAGAGGACCTTTGGGTACTTTTTCGTCTCCAAAATGTACTTTTTGAATTTTATATATTTACTCTTTGGTACTTTTTCGTTCTTCAAACGGTACTTTTTGAATTAAATATAATATTGCACCTAGAAACATGAAATTAAGCATGTAGAAATAAGTGAGAACGTATAAAAAGGGACTTTTTGGTACTTTTTCGTACTTCAAAATTTTGAATTTTCTATAATATTGAACCTAGAAACATGAAATTAATCATGTGGAGACCGGAGTAAATGAAAACCCATAAAATAGGACTTTTTGGTACCTTTTTGTTCTTTAATTGGTACTTTTTGAGTTTTCTATAATATTGAACCTAGAAACATGAAATTAAGCATGTAGAGCCCGGAGTAAACGAGAACCTATAAAAGAGGACCTTTGGGTACTTTTTCGTCTCCAAAATGTACTTTTTGAATTTTCTATATTATTGAACCTAGAAATATGAAATTAAGCATGTAGACCCCGAAGTAAGTGAGAACGTATAAAAAGGGACTTTTTGGTACTTTTTCGTTCTTCAAAAGTTACTTTTTGAGTTTTCTATAATAAAGAGGGGACTTTTTGGCACTTTTTCGTTCTTTGACTGGTATTTTTTAAGTTGTCTATAATATTGTTCTATATTATTTCGTTCTTTAACTGGTACTTTTTGTGTTTTCTATAATATTGAGCCTAGAAACATGAAAATAAGCATGTAGAGCCCGGAGTAAATGAGAACCTATAAAAGGGTAATTTTTGGTACTTTTTCGTTCATCAATAGGTACTTTTTGAATTTTCTATAATATTAACCTAGAGACATAAAATTAGGGATTGAGATCCCGCACAGTGGGGCAGAATCGGAATTTTTTGGAAATAAATCTGGCATTTCTAAACGGCTGATCCGATCGGGATAAAATTTGGCGTGAGCGTAGCCAAGGAGTTTAAGTTTTGAAGATGAACCCTGCAGATGCCCCAGGGACGGCGCTGTGGCGGCTCAAAATAGGGTACCATTTTTTGTTTTTCACCCAAATACAAAGATTTTTATATTTTCTGGAAGCGCTCGACGAGATCTTGAAAAAACATGCTTGGACATACTACTTATCTCTTATAATCAGTGATGCCAAGTGTAGGGATTTTTCCCTTTTTGTAGGGAATTTTTTCAAAAATTTCACGTGTAGGGAAAAAGGGAAATTTTTCTTACTATTGTAAAATTGTAGGGATTTTTCAATTTCATAGTTTTTAACAACTAAAAATATACTCTTTCATGTACTAAACGTTAAAATTAAAAATGAAATCCGTTTTAAGTGTATCGTTAGTAAAAATTCCGCTTGTAATTTCTACAATATATGTACCTACATATCGCTACAAGACTGGCATAATCCAAAATTCGGGTTTCTTGAACTGAGGTTTACAAAACATACTAAAATCTTTTATATAGATTTATCAAATTTCAAATATGTCTATTATTTTCGATGTGAAATCGATTTTTTGTAAACGTAAAAACTAAAACCCACATTTTCGGTAATATTAGACAACTAAAAATTTAATTTCAATTTAGATGAGAAACATATTAACCTCAACTATCTGAATCTGGATTTTTAAAATCCCTTGATTTGTTTAAAAGTTATTAAAAAAATTGTTAAATGTCATTAAATATTCATATCCATTTTTCTTGAAACGACTTTTTGGATTATGCCAATCCTGTAGGGCGATATATTCTGACTCCTTATAGATAGAGTAGTCGGGGGCTTAATGCAGTAACTCAGGATTGAAAGAATGAATTTAATGTTCTGAAAATTTATAAAAGTAAACCGCAAAAAGTAAACCTTATTCAAAATAATTATTTTATGAAATTTTTTTTGTTGGAGGTACATAAAATAAATTTTTAACATCGAATCGTGATACTGCCATAAATCTTTCAATTGTCTTGTCTTTTTAATCTTAACTGAAGAGTCAGGGTTGGAAGATTTGTATGATGTAAATTGAAAGAAAAAAAATTTAAAATTTAAATTCTAGAAATTTCATTCCTAAAAATTAAAAAAATACATATATACATACATATGTATATTATAAAACGGAGCTAATAGTTTAGTTTTTTATGTTATTTTTGTATTTTTTTAAGATAAACTTTGAAAAAAAAAAATGGAAAAAGTAGTGTAGGGAAAAACGTAGGGAAAATAAAAAGTGAGTGTAGGGAAAAAAGGGATTTTTTCTCATAAGCGTAGGGATTTCTGGAAAAAATCTCCTGGCATCACTGCTTATAATATCCGAGTTATAGGCATTTAAAAATTTAGTGATACAAAATTTACCATACCTTGGTCCGCCTTTTTTTGAATACCGGGCGTAATTTTGGAACAAATGGACTCAATTTGTTAGTTAGGCAACAAAATTTCCAATAATATACAAAAAAATTCAGATCAATGTCATTTACAGATCCAAAAATATACGTTTTTTAATTTAAAAATTCAAAAAATTTTAGATTCTTGCCGTTTTTTTTGCCAAAAATGTGTCTTAACTCTTTTATTAATAAAATAAAATTTTCTTTAAGAACATATAACAATTTTATAGTTTTCTAAAAGGTATCTTTGATGCCCTTTGACCTTTTCAATTTTTTTTTGCATTTTCTTATTTGAAATGACAAATTTAACAAGCGTTGAAAATTTCATTGAGTTTTGTTCATAAATAAAGATTTTGTCTTATATTACATATTTGTTAAATTTCGCAGATAGCTACAACAATTTAGTCCATATTTATCCCTTAATATAATTTTTTAGTTAGATATGGAAATTCTCGACCCTCTACAAAAAATTTCAAGCCAATATCTCAATTACATTCAAAAATATGTTCATTTAAACCTGTGTCCTTTAATTTCATCTTTTTCATATTTTAGTATTAAGTATGACAGAACATACATTTGGTGTTGAATAAAATATTTGGACAATTTTTAAAAATTATTTAGTTAATTATTTTATTAAAGACTATAACATTGTATATACAATAAAAAAAATTATAATTTTATTATGAGCCTCGCAACAACACCTAAATCACCCCACACAAACCACCTTTCCGCCCACCGAAATATAAAACACAATTTAATACAATATCATCAGTTAGTATAATATCTTTTTTTATTTGAACTGTTTATCTTAAACATAATACAATTAATACTTACAACCTACTTATATAGTTAATTCCTAACACTACTTATTTTCTATAAAATAATCTGTCATATCGGTATACATATCCAGAAGGTAATATAAGTCCTTTAAATCTTCCTTGTTTTGAGATGATAGAGTTTCATAACAAATCCATCTTTTTCGCATAGTTGAAAGAACAGGATCAGAAGATAGAAGTAAACTATTAAAAATATCTTCATTCTGTGATTGCCTGGAGCATTTTCTTGAGCTGAATAGTTGAACATGCTTAAAATATCGATTCCTCGCTTCCTGGGCTTCTTCTGTTAACTCTCCAAGTGGAAGAATGTTCGATTCAATTATTATTTGACCATGACACAATACTTTGTGTACTGTTGGTGTTAGTTCCCTCCATGGATACAGAGATACAAGTAATTTAGAAATTTCAGATGTATATTCCCCAAATCGATTTCCATTAATTTTATGTTTACTATTCAGTGCCATTAAAATAGTGTTAACTCTTCGAAGCAACTCCTTGCCGATTCCAGTTATTTTTGAAGTAATTTCAAAATCACAAAAAACCTTCTCGCCGTATTATGTCATTTGTACTACCGCAACTTGGAAGTGGTTTGTCGATGTTTAATCCCATCTGAACTTTAAATTCTTCTTGGATTCTGCTTTTTTCCGCAGCTCTCAGTTCTTTCAATTCTTCATTATTTTTTGTTGATTTAGTAAGATTCTCTGGCACACTTCTATATTTGAGGTCGTATGCTATGTGTAAAAAGTAATCCAAAAATCGTATTCTGGCATGAAGTGGTGAAATTCCGAAAGATTCATTAATACTTCTGCTTTTGTTTATATTTGAGAATTGCGACTTTTTCTCATTACATATTGAGCATCTCCAGAAGGAAAAAGTTTCTGTTATGGCATTGCTGACCTTTCCATCAATCATTGTTAAGCTTAGCTGATATGATACGTTAATAGAGAATTCCTTTATTTTTATGCAAATGGGCTCCAGTGCATTTATTTCATCTTTTAAATATTCCACTAAATCTTTTGTTGTTTTCTTTGGCTCCTTTATATATTCAAATCCAATGGGTCTACAAAAATTTTTTGAACCCGGAGTTGTATTGATCCATATATCTTCAAATGAATTTCCGATGCTTGACGATGATGGATTAAGGGAATATGAACGAATTCGTAATGGCACTAATGATGATGATCAATACAAGCTTCCACATCATTAACAGCAATAGGTGATGGTAGGATAGTTTGTTTTTTTCCTGGATCGTAAGTGGATCCAAAGTAAAAAATTACGAATTGTCTACCTATTAACATTTAGGACTATATTACTATAACCTGTAATTCAGTCATTGATATTTCTTATTAGTGAATGAATCGAAATTATCATTACCAGTATATTTTTACCTACATGATCATAAACGAAACAGAACTAAATGATCTGTCGGAAAAATATAGGTAAAAAATAGTTATAAATTTCTGAAAATTTAAGCATAAGAGGACCTTTAAATTATAAGGATAAGCAAACAAATAGAAAATAGGTAAATATAAGATTTAAATATGGTCTGTCATATTTAATACTAAAATATGAAAAATATGAAATTAAAGGATACAGGTTTAAATGAACATATTTTTGAATGTAATTGAGATATTGGCTTGAAATTTTTTTGTAAAGGGTCGAGAATTTCCATATCTAACTAAAAAAGATATTAAGGGATAAATATGGACTAAATTGTTGTAGCTATCTGCGACCCTATTAAAATTTTGATATAAATCATAGTTTTAGAAATTTAACAAATATGTAATATAAGACAAAATCTTTATTTATGAACAAAACTCAATGATATTTTCAAAGCTTGTTAAATTTGTCATTTCAAATAAGAAAATGCAAAAAAAAAATTGAAAAGGTCAAAGGGCATCCCGCAATTCCCAAAAATAGGAATGAAAATCCCAAAAATGGGATTTTTTACATTTTTGCCCATAGGGTCCACATTTCTTTCAGGGCTGGGAAAATACTTTTGAAGTAAATAGAAAACATATTGAGGTTTCCAAAACTGCTTTCAGTTTTCTGATCTCAGCTTTAGGATTTTAGAACATGTCGCCCAAAGTTGAAGTTTTAATAAAAAATAGGTCATATTCGGAAGGACGCAGTGGCAACATTTTCAAAAAACAGGACAAGTTTTTTACGCCAAAGCGTTCTGCGTAAAGATACCTTTTAGAAAACTATAAAATTGTTATATGTTCTTAAAGAAAATTTTATTTTATTAATAAAAGAGTTAAGACACATTTTTGGCAAAAAAACGGCAAGAATTGAGTCCATTTGGTCCAAAATTACGCCCGGTATTCAAAAAAAGGCGGACCAAGGTATGGTAAATTTTGTATCACTAAATTTTTAAATGCCTATAACTCGGATATTATAAGAGATAAGTAGTATGTCCAAGCATGTTTTCCAAGCATGATCTCCTCGAGCGCTTTCAGAAAATATAAAAATCTTTGTATTTGGGTGAAAAACAAAAAAATGGCACGAGTTTAAAAATTTTACATGTCGTAGGTACCCTATTTTGAGCCGCCACAGCGCCGTCCCTGGGGCATCTGCAGGGTTCATCTTCAAAACTTAAACTCGAATACTCCTTGGCTACGCTCACGCCAAATTTTATCCCGATCGGATCAGCCGTTTAGAAATGCCAGATTTATTTCCAAAAAATTCCGATTCTGCCCCACTGTGTCCCGGAGTAAATAAGAACCTATAAAAGAGAACCCTTTGGTACTTTTTCGTTCATCAACTGGTACTTTTTGATTTTTCAATTATATTAAACATAGAAACTCAAAACTAAGCATTCAGGCGTAAAAAGACCACAGTATACTGGGATGAGTATCGTAATAAACTTGGTGAATATAAGAAAATCGTTCGAAAAGCCAAACGAGACTCCTGGAAACTTTTCTGTGAACAGGTAGATAGCGTAAATGACGTATCGAAGATAAAAAAATTCCTATCCAAAACTCATGTCCAACCGGAATCTATGATCGATGACACGGGCAGGAGTCTTGAGGATATGGAGGAGACAATGAAACTCCTAATGGATTCTCATTTCCCACCCGGTATATCGAATAACATAGATGAACCGATATTGGAGGAAGGGGAGGGTAACACGGAAATAGTTATTACAACTGACATGGTTAAAGGGGCAATCAAGAGCTTTGCTCCCTATAAAGCTGCAGGGACAGATGGAATTTTCCCGGCACTTTTGCAGATGGAGGCGGGACTGGTTTCCGTACATCTGTCACAGATATTCACTGCATGCTTAAAATTGGCATATACCCCAGTTAAATGGCAGGATGCAAGGGTAATATTTATACCCAAACCAGGGAAACCTAGCTATGCGACACCTAAGTCCTATCGACCGATAAGTCTTACGTCCTTCCTACTTAAAACCTTGGAACAGATAGTCGATAGCATGGTTAAAAGCAGCATACCATACAAAGACCTTAAATATAAGCAGCATGCTTATGTAAAGGGACGATCGGTGGAAACCACTTTAAATGAAGTTGTCCACTACATAGGTGAATCTTTCGATAGCAAACTGTATACACTGGCAGTATGCATTGACATCGAAGGCGCTTTGTATAACGTGCACACTGATACCCTTATCCAATCCCTAGACCAGTTTTATGTTGACCGGGTGCTCCGTAACTGGATCAACTACATGCTAAGGAACAGATGGATAAGCTGCGAGATGTACGATATAACTATCAGGAAAAAGGTATTTCGCGGTATACCACAGGGTGGCATTTTGTCACCTTTACTCTGGGTTACCACGATTAATAGCCTCCTAAGGACCCTAACCGAGAAAGGACTTAGACCTGTCTGCTATGCAGACGATGTCGTAGTACTTTTAAAGGGAAAGGATCCAAATTACTTGTGTAGAAGAGCTGAGGAGGCTCTGAATACGGCCTTGAGCTGGGCTCAACCGAGAGGCCTCAATGTTAACCCGGCGAAGACGGAAATCTGTCTTTTCACAAGAAAGACAAAAATTTCTACATATACTGAACCTTGCTTCTTGGGCAAGAAGATACCGGTGACAGACAAAGTTAAGTACTTAGGTGTAATACTTGACCGGAAATTAAAATGGAGACACCACATAGAGGATAGGATCAACAAGGCACATCGGTGCTGGGCGATATGTAGGAGAACCATAGGCATGAAATGGGGTCTTAGTCCTACTATGACAAATTGGCTTTATAAAAGTGTAATTAGACCAATTCTAGCTTATGCTTCAATAATCTGGTGGACTGCTTTGGACAAAAAGTGTAATATCAAACTACTACAGGGAGTTCAGCGTACATGCTGCTTGGGTATAAGTGGTGCCATGTGTACTACTTCAACCAAGGCTCTGGAAACGTTGCTAGATATTCCACCCATTGAAACATATATAAGATATGAGGCGGCGCTTACAGCCGAACGGCTCTTTACTTTAGGCGAACTGGCCAAAAACGGTTATAGGACACGTCATCAATGTATACTGGACACATTGGAAGGTTATACACATTCATCGGACGTGCCTGATCGCATACCAGACACTGAATATGTCGGAAACTTTGAAACGCTAATCCCAGATAGAATGTATTGGTCAAGCGGAACATTAGAGCAAATACCAGTAGGAATCCGTTGTTACACGGATGGCTCTAAATTAGAGGACAAAGTGGGCCTAGGGTTCTATATTGAAGACCCAGAAACAGAAATATACCACCGTTTACCTAATCATAACACAAGCTTCCAGGCAGAAGTACGAGCAATAACGGAATGTGTAAATTGGATTAGAATAAATATGGCGCCCACAGGGCTTAATATATTTACCGACAGCCAGAAGGCAATTTGTGCGATATCAGGTGATAGAATTAAATCTAAGACCGTATTGGATTGTAAGAAAGCTTTAACTGAATACTCTCCCAGAGGTAAGGTTCACATCATATGGGTACCAGGCCACTCGGGAGTAGTCGGCAACGAAAGGGCGAATGTAATAGCTTTAAAGGGAAGGGAGCTCGATGTAGTTAACCTGACAAACGCAAAACCATTCGACGCAACAAAAGCTGAATTAAAAATATGGATGAGAGAATCCCATAAGGCCTCTTGGAATAATGAAACGGTGGGTAGAACCACAAAGATTCTATGGGGTGACCCTGATGAGAGCAAGACGAGAAATCTTCTCAAAATGAGCAAGTCTGAGGTTAGTATGATGGTACGTATTCTCAGTGGACACACAGGATTACGAGCACATCTATACAAAATTGGACGTGCAAATTCAGACGAATGTAGAGCATGTGGAGAGGACAGTGAAACTCTGGAGCACTTTCTTTGCCATTGTCAGGCATTCGTCGAAGTTAGATCCAAGTATCTTGGAAGTGATGTTATTCCGGAAATAACATTCTTAACCAACACCGATTGGAAGATTCTTAGGAATTACGTCCAGGAAACTGAGTTTCTGAACATGGAAAAATAATACATTCAGTGAACAATTTTTTTTTCTTGAATTGGAGCGCACAACAGGCCCGATAGTGGCCTAGGTGTATTTCTTCGGATTTGATGTAATATACATCCTCCTATCAACCTAACCTAACCTAACCTAAGCATTCAGGGACTTATGTGAATGAAAATCTAAAATGGAGTATATCTGGTACTTTCTTTAACTGTTACTTTTTGAATTTTCAATAATATTGAACATAGAAACATGAAATTAAATAAAAGATGTCTTTTAGTATGTACGTTTTCGTCCTTCAACTGATACTTTTTGTGATTTCTAAAATATTGAATATGTGTAAAAACATAAAATGAAACACGTAAAAATTGGACTTGTAGCTTCCTGAGTGTATACAAATCTGCATGAGAGGAATTTCTGGTTGAAAATTTAACATGCGCCATTCTTATTCAACTAAAATCTAAAAAGGGACTTTCTGTATTTTTCTGTATATTCTCTATATTTTCATTCCCTACCTGACATTTTTTGAGTTTCCTGTTATTGATTGAATATCTATGAAATATTGAACATAGGAACCTGAATGAAAATCTATAAAAGGGGACTTTTGATATTGCAGATATACATAAATGTATATTGGACTGACTGAAAATTTACAATAATATTTATTTTTTTAAGATGAGGCTAGCGAAGTACACTGGGTAAAGCCAGTATTATTAATAAATATTTTTAAAAAAGGCTCAAATGTTTCTAGATTTAGAATACTTTCTCATTTACACTCTCTTGAATCTTAATGAAGAAATAGATAACTTGACAAAATTTTTGTTTCCGTAGTGAGGGTAAGTACATTCATGCATATGTGGAACTAATTTTGATTAGGTCCAGAAAGATTTATATTAATAGGCCAGTCCGAAAATATTTTAATAGAATGATTTATCAATACACAGAACATACTAATGTCGAATTTTATCAGATATGTATAATAATTTAATAACGAATTATGTGGTATTAAGTGATTTTCAGAAGTAAACCTTATATGGGAGATAAGACAACTAATGGACTGAGAAATATATAATGATTTCTACATACAAAATACACATTTATGTCGAATTTTATTCCCATAACTTTTATTGTCATTGTGCATTTAAGTAATTTTCGGAAATGGTCTTTATATGGGAGTTGTGAACAATTAGGGACTGATAAGGAAAAATTTCGTATAATTATTTATATGCAAAAAAAAATTGTAGTCGAATTTTACTCCAAGATTTATTATTTGTCAAATATGTGCGTTTAATTTGTTTTCCGAAGTGGACTTTATATAGTAGCTATGACCTGTCCGGAAAAATTTCGTAGAGGGATTCATATATACACAAAACATATTTGTGTATATATACAGAAAATATATTTGTGTAAAAGTGGAATATGTTTCGATTTTCTTTTAAATCTATATATATGTATGTATATAAAATTCTAACGTTACTGACTGACTGTTTCATCATCGCACAGCCTAAACGGTTGAAGCTAAAGAGCTGAAATTTGGACAGGAGGTTGGTCTCCCACCAAATAGATCCACTAAGAAGGGATTTTTGGAAATTCGAGTGTTTAGGGGGTAAAAACAAGTAAATTCGGAAACCTCATATCTCCTAAACTATAAAATATACAAAAACAGTTTAAAGCTTAGCGTCTTTCATTCAAAAAATTAGCGGACAAGTGTCTGGTACTTTTTCCAAATTCGGCCCTTTTAGGGAATAAACGGGTAAAAACTGTATTTTGGTACTTTTTTGCAGCCCATTTATCTCTTAATCCAGGGAACATTCAAAAAATATTTTCGACTCCTTCATTACTTGACGAAAAAATAAAAATATGAATTTAGTACCTTTTGGATATTCGGACGTTTAAGGGGTGAAAATTGTACCTATTTTTGGTACTTTTTTCATAAAACATTGTTTTTGGTTTATTAACTTATAATATGAATACATAATAACGGGCTCCCAATAATATGTAGCAACTTTTTGGAATAGAATTTTTATTTCGTTAATGGGGAAGAAAAAAGTACCAAAATAGGTAAAAACGGGAAATTTGATTTTATTCAAACACAATGATCCAATTTATATAAAATTTTTAGATTTAGAAACACTAAATATGCTAATGGGATTTTATTTGGAACACCGGTACCAAGTGATATTTTTTGGTACTTTGTCATTCTCCAACTGGTACTTTTTGAGTTTTCTATGATATTGAAATCGAGACATGAAATTAATACTAAATGGACTTTTCGGTACTTTTTCATTCTACATGGGTACTTTTTTGTGTTTTCTTTAAAATTAAACCTAGAAACATGAAATTAAGCATGTAAAGCCCGGAGTAAATGAGAATCTATAAAAGGGGACTTTTTGGTACTTTACATACTTCGACTGGTACTTTATTAAATTGAACCGAGAAACATGTAATTAAGCACTTGGAGCCTGGAGTAAATGGGAATCGTTCTTTAACTGGTACTTTTTGAATTTTCTATAATATTGAACTTAGAAACATGATGTTATATAAAAGAGGTCTTTTGGTACTTGATCTGGTACATTTTGAGTTTTCTAAAATATTAAATATATAAACATAAAATTAGACACGCAGTATCCTGATTGAACGAAAATTTAAGGTTCCTTTCTGGTACTTTTTTGTTCTTTTACTAATACTTTTCGAATTTTCTATAATATTGAACCTAAAAATATAAAATTGGACACGCAGCTTCTGTATGCGAGGAATTTCTGGTTGAAAATGAAACATGCATTTAATTAAAATCTATATATAAAAAGGCACTGTTCTTTTTAATTGTCTGTAATATTGAGACTACAATCATAAAATCAAACTTATATAAAAGGGGACTTTTTGATATTGCAGATATGTATATACATTTACAATAATAATATTTATTTTATTCCATTACCATGAGGGTAGCGAAGCACACTGGATGTAGCTAGTAATAAATAAAATAATGTTGAAATTTATGATATTTGTACTAGAATCCTGTTTTAAAAGTCGTCAGATTAGAGTTAAAACCATCAAATCTGGCAACAGTGTGTATGATAAGTAAGAACATATTATGTGAAATATTCCAACTGCATTTGTTCAAACGTATTTGAACATGGTTTAAAATCTTTTTTCGGTGCATGGGTCTAGTCATAAAAACTATTCGATTAGTTCACTTGAGTTACAAATAAATATTTATCGCTTAGTTTTTTATGGCAACCTTTAGTAATGATAAGAATTCTAGTACTAAGATGCACATTAATTCTCTTGTTTATGTAACGCATAGACATTATGAGATATAATTAGAAATAGAACATATTCTTATCACTAGCGCACTTGAAAACCCACCCTTAGATGGGAATATTAAATTGATAAGATTGAATGCATAAAAAGAGTGCATGAGGTCTTATCTTAGTTTTAAGTTAGTTTTAAGATTTTGTTTAATAGTTCTTAAGTTTTTAGTTTTAGTGTTTAAAAAGAATCCAACGAGTGACTTACAACCACTCGCGTTCTTTTAACATTTAGAGTGTTCATCGAGATTCGGACGAGTGCTTTACAACCACACGCCGTCTCGTGACATTCAACAATAAAAATATATATTTGTTTTATATATTTTTTTTTTACATTTGGTCCTTCGACCCCGATCAGTGCCGTGGCCAGGTTCACTGTTCGTGAAAAAAGCGTCAATCTCGGCTTCGACAGAGATTGTATTAGCAGCAGCTAATTATAAATCTAATATATATAACAAGTATATTAAAAAATAAATAAAATAAATACAATATGTCGACAACAATAGAAGAAGACCTAGAAACAAGGCTACGGAAGTACATGGAATCCATGATTATCTCCATTGAAGAAACGATGAGAGATGAGTTGCTGATAATGCTGCAAACTGCAGAGCAGCAAATTAAAGCACCACTTAATGAAAATGCTCAAAAATAGCAAAGAGCTCCAAGAGAGCTAGAAGAAACTCGACCAGAGTTGAAAAGAGCTCCAAGAGAGCCTGAAAATGCTCAAAAAGAGCAAAAAGTTCCAAGAGAGCTAAATCTGGCTTCAATGCCAAAAGAGGTTCCACGAGAACCGAGAGAAGCTTCAAGAGAGCTAGCGGATGCTCCAAAGAAGGACAAGGCGGCAAAATATAAAGAGAAGGTTTCAAGAGAAACAAAAAAGCTCCAAGAGAGCTAAGAAAGGCCAAAGGGCCAAAGGAGGTTCCAAGAGAACCAGTAAAAACTCCACGAGAGTTAAAGATGACTCCACGAGAGTCAGAAAATGCTCCAAGAGAGCAAAAAATCTCTATAAAAAAAGAGATAATAAAAGCTCCACGAGAGCTGGAAATGGCATCAATGCCGGAAGAGGTTTCAAAAAGCCATGAAGAAACTCCACCAGAGTTAAAAAGAGCTCCAAGACAGCAAAATGAAGACCGTTGCGATGAAATGAAGGAGGTAGAAGAAAATAGAAACAACACAGAAGAGTTTAAGAAGGTAACCTTTAACCTATGCTCGTGTTGCTATCATGGTGAACATGAATTGGAAGAATGTCCAAAATTTGGGTCTCTTTCACATGAGAGCAAATTTTGGGAGATTGAAAAGAAAATGAAAAGATCAAGAGAAGGGATTACCGGAGTTATAAATTTATATAATTCTGTATGCGATATTGACGAAAGAATTTTACTGTTGAGCAACTATATGAAGCAATTTGAATATTGCTATTCTCAGTGCGGTATGTTCGAAATGGACATATTAATTCAGTGGCACAGATCAAATGTCAAATACGAGAAAGTAATCCAATTACTAATGCAGAGGAGAGCTGAAATTAGCAAAGAAGCAGAAGGAGAGAATAATGAATCTTATTACAAATACAGATTTATTTCAACAATTCAACACTCTGAAGAAAACGATTCAGTTAGTAGTTTGTCTAATGTTCCTGCTAAAATTTTCCCGGCAAGTCCTCATTTTGGAGGATTTTATGATGGTGACAACACATTCTTGGGTGCTTCTGCTGAATATACTGTTGAAGAATCAATTGGAAATGATGAAGAAGATGAAAGAGGGAGTACTGGTGATGTTTTGGAAACTACAGTTGCTGTAAGGGATGCTTCGAAAGAACATGCTCTAATCGTCACTAAAGAATATATTGATATACAAGTAATTGAAGACAGATATGATTCTTCAGATTTAGATCCTGTTCCTGTTAAGCGCATTAAAAGCAAATTAGTTTCTAAACATGAAGTTCCTGAAGTTATTAGTGCTATTGTGAAAAGAGAATCAGATGACTACGATTTTAATTTCTCGAGCGCTTATCATGATGCTATTGTTGATGAAAAAGGTGCTTTAGAGAAACAACTCAATAATATCAACACTGAAGTTAAATATGCCACTAAAGATGCTAATAATAATTCCGATAAGGGGATTCAAAATGAAACTGGAGCTATCGCAGATGAAACCAATTCTAATGATACCACAACCGAAGTCAACATATACGATGTGGCATTAAATGTGTGTATTAATGCCAACAATGAAAGTACCGATGACGACAATGCTGATAATGATGCTAATAATGACGTGGAACTTGCCGAGGAAGAAACTGGAGATATCGATAATGAAGGCGGTGCTAATAATGAATTAGCCGAAGATATAGGAAGAGGAAGTCATGCCAATGATTCTGTACCGGTTTATTATACATAAGTATTCATAAATTACTATTACATATTTAGAAAAAATAATTATACATATATTTAGTATTTCCCCTGGCAGAATGTTCAAACGTATTTGAACATGGTTTAAAATCTTGTTTCGGTGCATGGGTCTAGTCATAAAAACTATTCGATTAGTTCACTTGAGTTATAAATAAATATTTATCGCTTAGTTTTTTATGGCAACCTTTAGTAATGATAAGAATTCTAGTACTAAGATGCACATTAATTCTCTTGTTTATGTAACGCATAGAAATTATGAGATATAATTAGAAATAGAACATATTCTTATCACTAGCGCACTTGAAAACCCACCCTTAGATGGGAATATTAAATTGATAAGATTGAATGTATAAAAAGAGTGCATGAGGTCTTATCTTAGTTCTAAGTTAGTTTTAAGATTTTGTTTAATAGTTCTTAAGTTTTTAGTTTTATAAATAAATTTAGTGTTTAAAAAGAATCCAACGAGTGACTTACGACCACTCGCGTTCTTTTAACATTCAGAGTGTTCATCGAGATTCGGACGAGTGCTTTACAACCACACGCCGTCTCGTGACATTCAACAATAAAAATATATATTTTGTTTTATGTATTTTTTTTTACAGCATTTAATTATAATTTTTTTTTTCAAATACTCCTTTTTTTGCTCAAAAGAAAGCTTAGTCAATTTCCTATAAGGGCTTTATAGTCCCAGAATACGAAGCAAGTGGGATATTTATCAAAATATTATTTTTTAACTTAAGAATAAAATTTTTGTAATATTTGGCACTTAATTTGCAATATTTTTGTTGTTGTATTTTTTACTCAAAAGAAAGCTCAGACCCTTTAAAAGCTTTGTGGTCAATTAGTGGGATGCAAGGGGCATATGTAAAAAAAATAATATTTTATCTCAAAAACATTTTCCACTAAGTAACAAAAACGTCCAATTTGAAAAAAGGGGAAAATTAAGTGAAAAATATTGCAAAAAATCTTATTCATAAGTTAAAAAATAATTGTTTTGATGAATATCCCACTCGCATCCTATTCTGCGACTATAAAGGCCTTAAAGGAAATTGTCTAAACTCTCTTTTGAGCAAAAAAAGAGAGTTTTTTGAAAAAAAATTATTAAAATTTTTTTTTAATAAATTTTTTTTTTTGCAAACAATGAAGAAATAGCTACCCAACAAAAATAAAACGAAGTACTTCCAAAAGAGTAACATTTATCACCACTTCGAAAGTAGCACTAATTGAATTTTGTTACCTTCTGAGGAAGTGATGTTTAAAGACTTCCGAAGAAGCGAAAATAATTCTATTTTTTCAATGTTGAAAATATATTTTTTGTTCTTAAATTTTTATGAGGTAAAACATGTTATATTTGGGCTTTTGTATTAAATGTTTCTATTACCCTAATTAATGTAAATATTATTTATGTCAAATTAGTTGTATTTTATAATACTACAATTTCACTACCGAATAACTTTCAAAAAAAGAGCATTCAAATTACTTCTTGAGAATCACTTCAGAAGTAGTGAATTTTGAATCAAATAAAAAAGACGTCCCTCCTATGGTAAGCATGTGGTAAAATCATCCCTTCTTCAGGTCTTTTTCAGTACTTCCATGGAGTAAATTCTACTTCTTTTTCGCTTCTTTGGAAGTTTTTTTTTGCTATCTGGGTTAAAACCCTGTATGACCAAAATGTCTCTCTCTAACTCCGGCAGTTCTTGACCGATAGAGCTGAAAATTTGTGTCTGGCCTATTATCCAATAGTACTAACCTTGGCGCAAATTTCATCACTTGACATGAAATTGCCATATGTATGTTAAAGAAGAAGTTTAACAAGTTAGAGTTCTATATTCGGCTATGTCGAATCTTAAATACCCTCTACCAGCAAGCTACTTTTTATTAAAACTTATTTAACAATGTATCTAGTCTTTAAATAACTCTTCATAGGTTTTGGTTCCGTAGTGAGGGTACTATCATTTAGTAATTTCTTTATGGAACTATTTTGAATAGGTCGAAACAAATGTATATTAAGTGATTTTCGGACATGGACTTTTACGGGTGCTATGACCTATTATGGGCTGATTTTGACGATGCCAAAAAATTTAGGAAAATGATTTGTATATTTACAAACCATATTTCTGTCGAGTTTTATCCGACGTCGAAAATTTTTATCACATATATTCGTTTTAGAATTTTTTGAAACGATATTTTTAGCTTTATATGAGAGCTACGACTTATAATGGACCAATTAGAAAACATTTTAGCAAAATTATTTATCTATACACAGAACATGCTCATGTTGAATTTTATCCGGATATAATCATTTAATAATAAATTATGTGGTATTAAGTGATTTTCAAAAGTGAACCTTATATGGAGCTATGACTAATTATGGACCGATCTGGAAAAAATTCCGTATACTGATTTATATATACACAAAACATATTCAGGTTGAATTTTATACCGATAACTTTTATTGTAAATGAAATTGAGCATTTAAGTTATTTTCGGTAATGATCCTTATATGGGAGTTGTGATTTATTATCGATCGATTCGGGAAAAATTTTGCATAATCATTTCTATATACAAAACATATTCACGTTGAATTTTACCCCGATAGCTTTATTAGTTAATGAAATATGAGCGATTAAGTGATTTTCGGAAGTGGACCTTATATGGGAGCTATAACCAATTATGGAACGATTCGGAAAAAATTCGTAGAGTGATTGATACATACACAAAACATATTCATGTCGAATTTTATCTCGATAGCTTTATTTATCAATGAAATATGCGCGTTTAAGTGATTTTCCGAAGAGGGTCTTATATGGGATATATGACCAATTATGGACTGATTCGAAAAAAATTCGCTGAATGATTGAATTTATATATATATATATATATATATATATATATATATATATATATATATATATATATATATATATATATATATATATATATATATATATATATATATATATATATATATATATATATATGTGATTAAAATGAAATGTGAGTGATTAAAATTTCGTAGAGTGATTGATACATGCACAAAACATATTCATGTCGAATTTTATCGCGAAAGCTTTATTTATCAACGATATATACTCGTTTAAGTTATTTTCGGAATTTGGCCTTATATGCGAGCCATGTCCAATTGCGGACCGATAACAATCTGCATTTGTGGTATGATTTCTGTTCATTATATTTTATATGTGCAAAATTTTGAGTTGATACGATATATTTGAGGAAGTTATTAACGAAATTTTGGATCGGTTGTTATGAATTTGAACATAATTGATCCCTTGGTAAAACAAGTAAGAGTGTTATATTCGGCTGTGCCGAATCTCATATACCCACCATCAAACCGTATGCCGTAAAAGGAATGCTCCCATATAAACATCAGGGTGATGTTTGGAATATGGCTTAAGACAATTATGGACCGAGCTCTTTTGAACTAACAAAATATTAATTTTTAATATTTTGTACTGTACTTGTAATTATCAGAGTTTTCTTCATCAAATTTTCTAAAGAGGATCTCATAAATGGTATATGGTCAATTGTTGACATATCCTCATAACTTTTTGTAGACTGATTTTGGTTCATATAAAACTTGTTTACATTCGCTGTTCTCGCATTTTTATGCCAGCAATTAGCGTTCATTTAATTTTATAAAGGGGCTTATATGGGGGGATAGGTTGGGACCTTGTATGGGCGGTAGGGTAAATTATGGACCGATCCTCCCTAAATTTAGTGGTGAGATTTTGGCACGCATTAAACTTATGTGCGTCAATTTTCGTCACTACAATCATATTTTTAAGCCAGTAATGAGCAGTATAGTTATTTGCAGAGGGGGGCCTTATATGGGGGAAGGGTCATTTATGGGCCGATCCAAAAAAAAAAAATTGGTACAGAGATTTTGGCTCGTAAGAAACTTACGTGTGTAGCATTTCATCGCTTTACTCTTATTTTTAAGACAGAAATGAGCGTTAAAGCTATTTCCTGACGTGGACCCAATAGGGGGAGAAGGGCCAATTATGGACCTATCCATAATAAAAGTTATTAAAAAGATTTTGGCTCGCGAGGAACTTAATTGTGTAAAATTTTATTGCTATATTCGTTTTTTTCAGCCAGTAATGAGCGTTAAAGTCATTTTCAGAAGGGGATCTTATATGGGGGGTAGGGTCATTTATGGGCTGATCTTAAAAAAAATTCGTAGAGCGATTTCGGTTCGTAAGAAACTTACTTATACCGAATTTCATCGCTATACTCGCATTTTTTGACCAGTAATGAGTGTTAAAGTAATTTTCTAAAGGGGACCTTATATGAGGGGTAGGGTCAATTATGGACCGATCCTCAAAAAATTTGGTGAAAAGATTTTGGCTCACATGAAACTTATTTATGTCGAATTTCATCGCTATACTTGCATTTTTGGGCCAGTAATGAGTGTTAAAGTCATTTTCAGAAGGGGACCTTATATGGGGGGTAGGGTCATTTATGGGCCGATCCTAAAAAAAATTGGTTAAAAGATTGGTTAAATTGGCTTTGGTTCGCAAGAAACTGACTTATACTGAATTTTATAGCTATTCCCGAATTTTTAGGCCAGTAATGATTGTTAAAGTCATTTTCTGAAAGGGACCTTATATGGGGGGTAGGGTCATTTATGGGCCGATCCTGAAAAAATTTGGTAGAAAGATTTTGGCTCATATGGAACTTATTTATGTCGAATTTCATCGCTATACTTGTACTTCTGAAGCAGTTATGCCCGTTGAAGCTGTTTTTTGGAGGTCCACTTGTATGGGGGCTATCCGAAAAAGTGGACCGATATTGTCCATTTTCAATACCAAACAAACCTTAACAATAGAGAATATTTATGCAAAATTTCAACTGTCTAGCTCCTCTCGTGTGGTCCCTATCGTGATTTCAACAGACAGACGGACAGACGGACAGACGGACGGACATGGCTAGATCGTCTTAGAATTTAATAAGGACCCGGAATATATATACTTTTATGGGTCTATCAGCAATATTTCGATGTGTTACAAACGGAATGACAAAATCAATATACCCCCCATCTTTTTTGATGGTGGGTATAAAAATGACGTGTGACAAAATTCATCGAATTATCTTTTGTAGTTGCTGAGAAAGCTGCTTAAGGATTACGAAAAAAACTTAATTTTTTTCGAGGTAGTCTGAAATTTTTACTCATAACTTTTAACGTTGTGAACCGATTTCGCTGATTTTCAATACCAAACTGTTTAGGACAATAATGAATATTTTTGGTGACTTTGGTTATTTCTTTTGCTTAGTTTTAACGTGAGCGTGTCTTAGGCAGACATACAGACAGACGGACGGACATGGCTAAATCGATTCGGAATTTGATAAGGACCTGGAATATTGTTGGGTCTCAGATCAATATTTCTCTTACACGGAATGACAAACTTACCCAGCAAAAAAAGAACATCCAAAGAAGTAGAATTTACTCCATGGATGTACTGAAAAAGACCTGCTGAAGTGATGATTTCAACACAGGCTTGTCATAGGAGGGATGTCCTTTTTATTTGATTCCAAAATCACTACTTCTGAAGTCATTCTCAAGAAGTAATTTTTATGTTCTTTTTTTGAAATTATTTGGATGAGAAATTGTATTATAGAATACAACTTGTTTTATAGAATATATATATATATATATATATATATATATATATATATATATATATATATATATATATATATAGAATATATATATATGTATTATAGAATATATATATATATATATATACTTTGTTGGGTCTCAGATCAATTTTTCTCTTACACGGAATGACAAACTTACCCAGCAAAAAAGGACCTCCAAAGAAGCGAAAAAGAAGTAGAAATTATTTGGATGAGAAATTGTATTATAGAATACAACTAATTTGACTTTAATATTAACATTAGTAAGGGAAATAGACCCATTTAATACAAAAGACCAAAAATAACATTTTTTTAACTCATAAAAATGTAAGAACAACAAAAATATATTTTCAGCTTCCAAAGGTAAAAAAATCACTTAGTGCTACTTTAGAAGTGGTAATAAATGTTCTTCTTTTGGAAGTACTTCGTTTAATTTTTGCTGGTGGAGGGTATAAAAATAAACAAGGTTCGCAACCGTTTCGAAACAGTGATAAGGTAGCGGTATTTCGACTTATTTCGGTATTGGTATTTTAGCGTTATCGGTATTTTGGCTTAATTCGGTAACGATATCTTAGAGTTATCGGTATTTTGACTTATATTGGTATTGGTATTTTGCATATTTCGGTATAACTATTTTAGCGGTAACGGTAGTGTACTAAAAAGATGTTAAAATAACTACACGGTGTGACATAATTTCAAAAAGGGAATACACTGTTCACGATACCTAGTGCAGTTTGTAGGTATAGTAGATTACGTAGCTCACAAAACGATATTTAGAATTTTTAACATACCTCGAAAATCGTATTTTTAATAGCTGTCGGACTTAAAAATTTGTAATTTTTTTATCCGATTTATCCGATTTTATTTTGGTAAACGCCAATATAAAGACAAGCTCCTCTCCTTTTTTAAAAGTGTACACACTTTTGTATTATATCTGAATATAAGTGAGTAATTAGGAACTGATAATTTTTTTTATTTTTTTACCCAATTTTTTAACTTTAAATTAATTCTGACGGACAATTTATTGAGAATGGTAATTTTAATTGACAACTAAATTGATTGATTTTGTGGAAAATGTACAAATTAACAAAATGAAGTTTTTCAGTCCAAAAATTACAAAAATTCAAAATTTTTTGAATTTTAAAATCGATTAACTTTGATTTTAAAGTAATATCTAAATTTCAAAATTGGGAAAAATTTTATTAGTTGTGTATTTTGGACTGTAAAAGAGTATTTTGTCGATTTTTATATCTAAGGGAAAAATCATATCGTACAATTAATTACATCAATTAATATACGATTAAAACAAGCGATATCTCATTTAATTTGAAAGAAAAATTATTAAAAGAGAAAAATAATTAAAAATTACTTTACTTAATAAAATGTCGGTCAAAAATGGACTTAAAGTTTCAAAAAATGGGTAAAAATATAAAAATTTGGGTTGAGTTTTTAATAATATGATGCTGCAGAATATAAAAGTGTGTTTACTATGTATAAAATCCGTTTTTTGGGAAATATTTTTCGCGGTATATCAAAAATTCTAAATATGGTATGGTGATCTACTCAACCAGATCTAAAAACCGCTCTTGGTCACATTTTTAGCGATTTTTACTGTCACACCGTGCTATATTCGGCTATACAGAATATATAGAACAACATCCGAAATTGAAAAAAGTCAATTTCGGAAGTGGGTAGGGTCTTCAATGAAGGATTATTCATCATTATCTCCATAACTTAAAGGAGTAATTATTTATTTTATTCTACCATAATTCGAACGGCAAACTTTTGGAATGATAGAATTAAATCTAAGACCGTATTGGTTAACATCATATGGGTACCAGGCCACTCGGGAGTAGGCAACGAAAGGGCGAATGTAATAGCTTTAAAGGGAAAGGAGCTCGAAGTAGTTAACCTGACAAACGAAAAACTATTCGACGCAGCTAAAGCTGAATTAAAAATATGGGTGACAGAATCCCGTAAGGCTTCTTGGAATAATGAAACGGTGGTAGAACCACAAAGATCCTATGGGGTGATCCTGATGAGAACAAGACGAGAAATCTCCTCAAAATGAGCAAGTCTGAAGTTAGTATGATGGTACGTATTCTGAGTGGACACACAGGATTACGAGCACGAAATAACATTCCAGACTAACACTTATTGGAAAATTATAAGGAATTACATCCAGCAAACTGAGTTTCTGAACATTGAAAAATAATATACTCAGTGAACAATTTTTATACCCTACAACTCTTAGTGGGGAGGATATATTGGGTTTGTGCTGATGTTTGTAACGCACAATAATATGATTTTTATACCCACCTTAAAGTATATCAGTCGGCTTAGAATCATTTGCTGAGTCGATGTTGTTATGTCCGTCCGTCCATGTAAACCTTGAAATCAAACTACAGGTCGCATAATTCAATGAAATTTCAGTGATGAAGCCTATTGAAAATGTTTATGATCGGTCTATTATTTGACCTATTGAAAATAGGTAACATCGGTCCAATATTTGACCTAGCCTCCATACAACTGAACTCCCCCGAGTAGGACTTTTAAGTTCATAATTATCTTCAATATACTCGTATCTCGACAAAAAGCTGCAAAACCAAGTTCTATACTAGCGTTCATGACCCTGATGAATTTTTTGATGATAGGGCCTCATTTGACCCTAGACCCTATACAAAGCCCCCTTCGAAACATGACTTAAATGTACACAATTTTATTCAGCAAAAAATGGCTAAAGTATATATGAGACAAGGTACAATTCAATTTAAATGCCATATATGGTATTATATGGTCGGCCT
Organism: Lucilia sericata; assembly: GCF_015586225.1. Taxonomy (NCBI): domain Eukaryota; kingdom Metazoa; phylum Arthropoda; class Insecta; order Diptera; family Calliphoridae; genus Lucilia; species Lucilia sericata. Next base: position 486,536 of record NW_023994123.1, on the reverse strand, counting down.
CGCCCGACTATAACTTCTTACTTGTTTTTCATGAAAAGGAGGGCACAACAGGCCCAATAGTAGCTTAGGTGTATTTCTTCGAATTTTATGTACTATCCTATCAACCTAACCTTTGGAATGATTTATTAGCTATAAACTGATTTTCTGTAAGAGATTTATATTGGAAATTAGGTTTCGGTTCCTTAAAAAACTTTTTTGGCCATTTCAACATGGCATTTCTACTGGCATTTTAAAGTAGTTTTCGAATTATGGTTAATATAAAACGTGATAATGTAAAATTTCATCGTTAATGCTTTTTTAACAAGCGTTAGTCATTATCTGAATTGGATCTTATATAAGTTCAATTATGAACCGATTATTTTACAATTTTGTAGAGAGATTTTGCTTGATAGAAAAGTCGAACATGTTATATTTCATTTATAATTATGGACCTATGTCAGCCATACTTTGGCTCTGACTCTGTTGCAGAATATTTTTCTATTTTGGCACATGAACTTTTGTGACTTATTTTATTTTATATGACTTGGTAAGTTCGATCCGTGATAAAGACTATCGAGATATTATACTCTATTTTCTAGTCTGTCTATAGTCTAGTCAATTGTCTATCATATATTTTAGTCTATATTCTTGACTATATTGTAGAGTATAGTCTATTCTATAGTATAGTCTGTAGTGATGTTAACAATATTAATTAAGTGAAAATTTATTCCCTTCTTGGGTATTTTTTATAGAATAACTGCAATGGTAACGGTAGTACCCAGCAAAAATAAAACGAAGTACTTCCAAAAGAATAACATTTATCACCACTTCAAAAGTAGCACTAATTGAATTTTTCTTACCTTGTGAGGAAGTGATGTAAAGACTTTCGAAGAAGCGAAAATAATTATATTTCTTCAATGTCGAAGATATATTTTTTGTTCTTACATTTTTATGAGATAAAAATGTTATATATGGGCTTTTATATTAAATGTGTCTATTACCCTAATTAATGTTAATATTATTTAAGTCTAATTAGTTGTATTCTATAATAATACAATTTCACTTTCGAATAACTTCCAAAAAAAGAGCATTAAAATTACTTTTTAAGAATGACTTCAGAAGTAGTGAATTTTGAAAAAAAACATTCCTCCTATGACAAGCCCGTATTATAATCATCAATTCTTCAGATCTTTTTCAGTACTTCCATGGAGTATTATATTTGGGCTTTTGTATTAAATGTGTCTATTACCCTAATTAATGTTAATATTATTTAAGTCAAATTAGTTGTATTCTATAATAATACAATTTCACTTTCGAATAACTTCCAAAAAAAGGACATTAAAATTACTTCTTAAGAATGACTTCAGAAGTAGTGGAAAAAAATATTCCCCCTATGACAAGCCTGTGTTATAATCATCACTTCTTCAGATCTTTTTCAGTACTTCCATGGAGTAAATTCTACTTCTTTTTCGCATCTTTGGAAGATCCTTTTTTGCTGGGTAGTGCAGAAAAGGTATTTTAGAGGTTACGATAGCTTAGCGATAACGGTTGCCAACCTTTGAAATAAATCAAAACATTTAAAAATTTTACAATAGAAAAAGAAAACCAGAACATAATAATGAATACGTAACCTACCTTTACAACACTGTAAACAGCTTGAGCATACAGAAGGTTTACTTCCACAGGATCTTGTGATAATTCTCTAGTTGACTTAAATAATCTTTTTTTAAAAACAAAACGATTTTCTCCTGATGATGATCCATTATTTAGTCGTTTATGTGTTGCTGTGGCTGGTTGTAATTTAACTTGTTTTAATTCCCATGCTGCTATAACATCATATAAGTAGTCAAAAGATTTGATATGTTCTTCTCCATTCGGTCGTGATTGAAATATGGCCCAACCTTCCGTATTAAATAGATTAAGTTTTTCGGCCAATTTTAACACGGCATCACCCGCTGTGTCCGTAGGATGGACATCAATAGCTTTTGTACGACCATCCAAAAAAAAAAATCGGCATACAATAGTTCCAAGTCGTCTCATTGCCTGCAAACATACATTTTAAAATCGAAAGTTATTATATTTTTTATTTTGTTGAGTATTGAGGGATTATATTCAATAGTAACTATCTTAATAGCGCTAGTAAAAAACGTTTTATTTTGTTAGTTCGTGAAAATTTTTTAATTTTTATCTACAATATATTTAATGGTGTGAAGTTATATTCGTCAGCCAAATACGTCACACACCACATTTGTGAAATATGTTCCACATAGAGTGTGTGCCAATCGGTAACAATTTATTTGAAAATGCAAATTTTTGATAGATATGAGGTGAATAAAATTTTACTATCTCATAGGGCTACATAAATTTTTGACAAATGTAAAGAAAAATTTGAAAATACAAAAAATAAAATATTTTATAATTTCAGTTTACATTTGTGATTGTAGAAATTTTTTCAATAATAAAAAATCAATAAAAGTGCTTCTTTTATTAAAATAAATGCAGATTTTCTTGTGAAATTAGTGACAATTGTCAAAATTTAATGTAATCAAAAAAGATTTCGTTTGGCACAGCAAAAGTGATAATATTTCCCACCATAAGAAAATTTTATTTTACCATAGAACTTTGCTGCCGTTTGGCACACAGTCATACTGTAAAATTCGTTTCCAAATTAATTAAATTAATTTTTTAATAAAACAAACACCAAATAAAATATTTTCTAAGGAAAAAAGTAAAATTATATTAAAATCTATTCAAAAAATAAATATATAAAATAAAAATTAGTTAAAATAATTGCATACTTGTCAAATACGGCAAAAAAATAGACACTTTGAGAAGACATGAATCGGTGTACCGCCAGAGTGGAAGTAGCCCAGGACCAGCTCTTTCCAAAAATACATATGCAGTTCCAGCTCTGGATAATTTTTAGAATTTTTTGAAAATACATCAAATTTTGAAAGAAATGGAGGAATTTTCAAGTGGATCCAACGGGCATTTGGAGAAGAAATAAATCGGGTGACCAAAAAAAACATTTTATTTGGTGTTTGTTTTATTAAAAAATTAATTTAATTAATTTGAAATCGAATTTTACAGTATGTGGAACATATTTGACAAATGTGATGTGTGACGTATTTGGCTGACGAATTTAATTTCACACCCTTATATTTTTCAACTAGGTGCGCGTACCCGGCGTTTCCCGGGTTTCTTTTAAAATAAAGATAATATTATTCTGTCTGTAATGACTATACTTTTAATATTTTAATATATGGGCAATTCCGATTGTATGTGACATTCGTGGCCTTCTGTAGGTTAGTGGTTAGTGTTCTAGTCTGGTAGACCGGAGGTGGTGGGTTCGATTCCCACCTGAGGCACTGGTTAAGGAGCGCACAGCAGGACCGATAGAGGCCTAGGTGTATTTCTTCGGATTTGATGTTATAGACCCCCTCAGAACTAACTAACGAACGAACAACAACTAACGAACTACGAACTAACAACTAACAACGAACGAACGATAAAACGAACGAACGAACTAAACTAACGAACGAACTAACAACTAACACTAACAACGAACAAACGAACAAAGAAAAACTAACGAACTAACAACGACAAACGAACAACGAACGAACGAACGAACAACGAACAAAGAACGAACGAAAGAACAACAACGAAACCAACAAACAACTAACGACAACTAACAACTAACGACTAACTAACACAACTAACAACGAAAGACTACGAACGAACGACAACGAACGAACGAACGAACGAACGAACGAAACGAACGAACGAAGAACGAACGAAGAACGAACGAACGAACGAACGAACGAAAGAACGAACGAACGAACGAACGAACGAACGAACGAACGAACGAACGAACGAAACGAACGAACAACGAAAACGAACGAACGAACGAACGAACGAACGAACAACGAACGAACAACGAACGAACGAACGAACGAAACGAACGAACGAACGAACGAACGAACGAACAAACGAACGAACGAACGAACGAACGAACGAACGAACGAACGAACTAACGAACGAACGAACGAACGAACGAACGAAACGAACGAAGAACGAACGAACGAACGAACGAACGAACGAAACGAAAACGAACGAACGAAGAACGAACGAACGAACGAACTAACTAACTAACTAACTACTAACTAACTAACTAACTAACTACTAACTAACTAACTAACTAACTAACTAACTAACTAACTAACTACTAACTAACTAACTAACTACTACTAACTAACTAACTAACTAACTAACTAACTAACTACTAACTAACTAACTAACTAACTAACTAACTAACTAACTAACTAACTAACTAACTACTAACTAACTAAGCTAACTAACTAACTAACTAACTAACTAACTACTAACTAACTAACTAACTAACTAACTAACTAACTACTAACTAACTAACTAACTAACTAACTAACTAACTAACTAACTAACTAACTAACTAACTAACTAACTAACTAACATGTGACATTCGTACGCCTTCAGAGTGGTATAGATTTTGTAAAATTAGGAGTACTTGAAAAACAATTTTATCATTCTGTTCCATTTAAAGAATACTATATTTGCAAAAGGAATCATCCCATTCGGAACCAAATATGGATTAAAATATGGCGATATCATACGTGACAAAAAACGGTAGTGATTTTAAAGTACATGTAAATATTTACGAAAATCTGCGAATTCTGTAGGTGTATCTTTTTTGTTTTTATTTCTTACACTATGGGACATATTTTTCATTACTAATCCATAATTTTGAAATAAAAACAAATTAATATAATTTTATAATAAACATTTTTATATATCGTACGTGACATATCGTATGTGACAGATTTTTCCCCTGATTTTTTTTTAGGTTATAAAATAAATATTTTGGAAATATATGCATGCACACACAGATAAAAATAAAAAACTAGAGTTATATGGCGACTAGGGTCAAATATGGACCGATCTTCATAAAATTTTGGGGTGTGATTTTAATTCATATAAAACTTTTTAGTGCCAAATTCTATCATAATACTAGTGATTAGAAGTGAGTTACGGACGTTTAAGTGTTTTTCTGAAATTAAACATTGAAAGGAACTAGGCTCAAATGAGGTCCAATCGTTATGAAAATCGGCATAATGGTTTAGGCTTATAAACATTTTAGATCTACCGATTTGAAGGGATAGTATTATAATTAACAGAATTATGAGCTAAAAAGTGATATTTTCGAGTCCGTTTGTATGGGGACGAGGTGTAAAAATAGACCGATTTCAAAAATTTTCAACAGTCTTCATCTTTGGTGCTACAAAAGATCATATACTATGAGAATTATATATCATGATCTTTAGCATTATAAATGTAACAAAAAGTGGACGAAAAAGGTCATTGCATTTCATTAAGATCACAACAGATATTAGTGCTATAGGTGTATTTATTCGGATTTGGTGTATTAAACATTCTCTTCTTCAAACACTGTATGTTGGCAAATTTCTTGAAAATCGGTTCATGTTTTTTTATATTTAGCCTAGAAATTTCGTGTTATAGCAGTTATTTAAAAAGTGAACATAAAAATATGCGTATCATCCAATCAATATCATATAGAGTTTTTTTATACCCTCCACCACCATCAATGGTGATAGACAGTATATATAACTTTGTCATTCCGTGTGTAACACCAAGAAATATTCATCTGAGACCCAACAAAGTATATATATCTTGATCCTTATGAAATTCTGAGTCGATTTAGCTATGTTCGTCAGTCCTTCCGTCTGTCTGTGTAAAACACATTAAAACGAAGCAATAAAATTCAGTAAAACCGGTTCACGACGTAAAAAGTTATGATTAAAAATTTCAGACTACCTCGAAAAAAATAAAGTTTTTTTTTCCCAATTCTTAAGTAGTTTTCTCATAAACTACCAAAGATATTTCGATTAATTTTGTCACACATTATTTTTTTTGTATCAGGGATCAAGTATGTTCAAACTCATAGCAATAGATCCAATATTTCCCATAGCCCCCCTACAAAGGTGTATATTCCCGGATATAAGTTTATCGTTAATAACTCCCTCAAACATATCGATATCAACACAAAATTTTGTACATACAAATATAATATGAATAGAAATCATACTATCAACGTAGATCTCAGTCAGTCTACAATTGGTCATAGCTCCCATGTAAGGTCCACTTCCAAAAATCACCTATTTCATTGACAAATAAAGCTTTTGTGATAAAATTCGAGCTGAATATGTTTTATGCACATACAAATCATTCTACCAAATTTCTTTTCGGATCGGCCCATTATTAGTCATAGCTCCCATATAAGGCCCACTTCCGGAAATCACTTAAACGCACATATTTAATTGTCAAATAAAGGTATGTATCTTGATAAAATTCGACACAAATATGTTTCGTCTATATATGAATCACTCTACGAAATTTTTTTCGGATAAGACCATAATTGGTCAAAGCTCCCATATAGGGTCCACTTCCGAAAATCATTTAAACGCATATGTTTCATTGATAAATAATGCTATCGGTATAAAATTCAACTTGAATATGTTTTGTTTACGTATAAATCATTCTAACAATTTTCCCCGGATCGGTCCATTATTGGTCATAGCTCCCATATAAGGCTCTCTTCCGAAAATCATTTAAACTCACATATTTTATTGTTAAATAAAGCTATGTTCATAAAATTCGACACAAATATGTTTTGTTTACATACATATGAATCACTGTACGAAACTTTTCTGGAGAGGCCCATAATTGGTCGTAGCTCCTATATGAAGTCAAGTTATCTAAAAATTAGATAGTTGAATGGGTAGCTTGCTGGTGGAGGGTATTTAAGATTCGGCATAGCCGAATATAGCACTCTAACTTGTTAACTTCTGAGGTTAGACCTATTAAATGCCAAATTTTATGTAACTACGTTTATTAGTTATGTAGTAAAGGAGTAAAAAAAAGAGTTTCACATATATTTATTATTATATATTATAGGTTTTGAAGATGTAATGTGTCGTACTGTTCATACCACAACATTCATTATAACAGATTTCATGAAAATCGGATCAGTAGTTTTTTGTATGCCTGAACGTAAATTTGGTTTAATAATTGTTTTACAAAAAGTTGGTGTAAAAAGGGGCGTGGCGTCCGATCCTGAGATCATATTATTTTATATAGCCTATTGTTCTACTTTAGAATAGAACTATTAGTGTTTTAAATTTCATGTAAATCGGTTCAGTACTTTGAACGTGAACAGACATTCTCTTTCATATAATTATAGGATAAGATATAGGTAAGGATAGTTTTATAAAAAGTGGGCGTAGAAAAGGACGTGGCATCGGATCCAAGCTTATACCTATCGGTATGCAAAATTTCAGGTTAATCGGTTTAGTAGTTTGTGATTGCGAAATTGGTGTAATAATAGTTTTACAAAAAGTGGGTGTAAAAGGGGCGTGGCATCCGATCAAGATCTTATATAGCCTATTGTTCCTCTTGGGGTTAGACCTATTAGCGGTCCAAATTTCATGTAAATCGGTTCAGTAATTTTGCCGTGAAAGCTTAACAAACAAACACACAAACAAACAGTCTGTTTCATATATATACTAGCTATACCCAGTGTGCTTTGCTACCCTAAAAACAATATTAATAAAAAATCTTCTTAATAATTTTGAAGATTCTAACTGTAATGTTTTCCAGAGATGCATTTTTTCCGAGCGTTAATTAAGATTTTAATGTAATCGATGACAAATTAAAAAAAAATCTAATATTTTCCCGGATATACGAAATTTTGTATTTAATTCATATAGGGGGTGCCAAGATCCCATTGAAAGTCCGCCCGTTATTTTCTAAATGTTCACATTAATGTCAAAGATCTTCATGTAGAATTTGAAGATTCTAGCTCTAATAGTTTCTCAGATATACGATTTTTTCTATTTAATTCATATGGGAACTCACAGCCCCCAGATGAAAGTCCGCCCTTTTTTTTCCAAAATGTTCATATGTATAATAAAGTTCTTCTTGCAATATTGTTCTATTAGTTTCCCAGATAAGCGAAATTTTGTATTTAATTCATATGTGAGGTTCCAAGTCCCCCATTGAAAGTCTGCCCGTTATTCTCTGAATGTTCACATGAATGTCAAAGTTCTTCAATTAAAATTTGAAGATTCTAGCTCTAATAATTTCTCAGATATAATAATTTTCCTATTTAATTTATATGGGGGCTCCAAGCCCCCCATGACGAAAGTCCGCTCTTTTTTCTCCAAAATGTTCAGATGAATATTTAAGTTCTTAGTGCAAAATTTGAAGAATTTAGTTTTATTAGTTTCCCAGATAAACCAATTTTTGTATTTTATTAATATGGGAGGTGCTGCTCCCATATTTATCCCAATTTATTTTCCAAAATGTTTACATGGATGCTAAAGTTACTCGTGCAAATTTTTAATATTCTAACTATAATAGTTTCCAAGATAAACGAATTTTTGTATTTAATTTATATGGGAGGTGCCACGCACCCTAATGCTAATCCGCCCACTTTTTGTCTTAAACAATTATATTGGTACTAAAGTTGCTCCGACAAAATTTGAAGACTCTAACTATTATATTATCTCAGATATACTAATTCAATATTTTCTTAATATGGGCGTGGGACGTCGCCCACATGAAATTTCAACATAAAAAGTAGCCTATAGTTCCTTCCAGACATACAGGAAGAAACTGTGAAAATTTCAGGAAAATCGGTCCAGCCGTTTAGCAGTCTATAAAGCACAAACAAACAAACATACATACATACATACATACATACATACATACATACATACATACATACATACATACATACATACATACATACATACATACATACATACATACATACATACATACATACATACATACATACATACATACATACATACATACATACATACATACATACATACATACATACATACATACATACATACATACATACATACATACATACATACATACATACATACATACATACATACATACATACATACATACATACATACATACATACATACATACATACATACATACATACATACATACATACATACATACATACACACTTTCATTTTTATATATATATATATATAGATAGATAGGATGACCATATCATAAACCCTTATATAATAAGCATTTAAAATTTTTAAGAATTTGCAAAATCGATATATCAGGGGTATTTTAAAAGTTTTTAAACAGTTCTAAACTTAGTGCACATATTCTTTGTAAGGTTTGTTTGGTATTGAAAATGGGCAATATCGATCCACGCCTTTGTATAGCCCCCATACAAGTGGACCCCCAAAAAACGGCTTTAACGGGTATAACTGTTTTAGAAGTACGAGTATAGCAATGAAATTCGACATAAATAAGTTTCATATGAGCCCAAATCTTTCTACCAAATATATTGAGGATCGGTCCATAATTGATCAGATCGCCCATACAAGGTCCCCTTTAGAAAATTACATTAACGCTCATTGGTGGCTTAAAAATACGAGTATTGAAATTCGACATAAGAAACTTTTATACGAACGTTAATCTTGCTACCGAATTTCATGCAGAATGTGTCGGTAACTCACCCTACCCCCATATATATATATATTAGGAATTTACTTTTATGAAACGGTATAAAAATGCAAGTAAATCGATTATATTCAATGTAAACAAGTTTTATATGAACCAAAATCGGTCTACAAAAATTTATGAGGATAGGTCAATAATTTACCCTGCCCCTCATATAAGGTCCTCTTCAGAAAATTTTATGGGGAGGATTCATAAAATTACGAGTTCAGCGATGAAAATCGACATATAAAATACTTAGGAACATAATTCCGAATTTAATGAGGACTAATCTATAACTGACATTAGCCCCTATAAAAGGTTCCGTTTAGGAAAGTGTTTTGCTTATTAAAGTACGAGATTTCCTTACTTAAATATACGAGTATAGCAATGAAATTTGACATAAACAAGTTCTATACAAAACAATATCTATGTATGTATTTTTGACAGAAGCCTATAACTCGTTGAAGTGTACAACGCGTGTTGTGTACTTCCACCTTAACACACTCACTTGTTAAACTATAATATTTTAACAAAAGTTAAACTACAAAAAAGGCTTTAGGGATTAAAACGATTATATATAATTTAGAAAATATACATAACATGTTAATTTAAATGCTTGCTGAAAATAGGACCGTTATCCTCGATTATATATAATTTAGAAAATATACATAACATGTCAATTAATTAACCTCGATTAAATTTAAACCGTAACGAATTTGGAAATTTTGGACCGAACTCAAAAAATCAATTTGGATGAAATTTGCACCATGGAACTCCCGGAGTTAGAGGGCGTCAAAGTTGGACATTTTGGTTATACAGGGAATTTTCTAATAAGTGTCACTTTTCACCTAGCAAAAATTGTCCATACCCAGCAAAAATGAAACGAAGTACTTTGTTTTAACTTCTGAGGAAGTAATATTTAAAGACTTCCGAAGAAGCGAAAATAATTAAATTTTTTCAATGCTGAAGATATATTTTTTGTTCTTACATTTTTATGAGATAAAAAACGTTATTTTTGGGCTTTTGTATTAAATATGTATATTACCTTTATTAATGTTAATATTATTGAAGTCAAATTAGTTGTATTCTATAATACTGTAGCATTTGACTTCCGAATAACTTCCAAAAAAAAAAATCATAAAAAGTAGTGAATTTGAAATCAATAAAAAGGACATTCCTCCAATGACAAGCCTGTGTTAAAATCATCACTTCTTCAGGTCTTTTTCAGTACTTCCATGGATTAAATTCTACTTCTTTTTCGCTTCTTTGGAAGTTATTTTTTTGCTGGGAAGGAGTTTAGATAGCACAGTTTCCAACATTTTTTTTTTCGTTTAATGGGACGCAAGTGGGATGTGTATACAAAAAATTATTTTTCCCCAAGAAAAAGTTCTTTTTTTAATATTTGGCACTTCATTTTCCCCTATTTTTTCAAAACGTTTTCTTTTTGCTTAAAAGAAAGCTTAGATCATTTCCTTTAAGAGCCTTGTGGTTACTAAATGGGAAGCATGGGGCACATCTTTAAAAAAGTAAACGTTCATTTTGAAAAAATAGGTGAAAACGACGTGCTAAATATTTAAAAAATCTTATTCTTGAGTTAAAAAATAATTTTTGGATAGATATCCCACTCGCCTCCCATTAAGAGGATATTATATATGCTTTCTTTTGAGCCAAAAAAGGCCCATTTTGAAAAAAAAAATAAAAAAATATTATTTTTTGAAACAGTGAAGAATAAAGGTCTTAAAAAATCTCCAAAATTCATTTATAATCTGAATGAAGTGAAATTTAAAGAGTAATCTATTTTGCTTTTCGAGATATTTAGGTTAAATTTTTTATTCATAAATTTACCCGGTCTATTTTTAGCTTTTAAAATGTGGCAGGCCTACGGAGGGTCGTACAATTTTTTCAGATAAAATTCTAAATAAATCAAAAATTTCTCAACAATTATCTTGACCTTATAAAAAGTTAGACACATCCAAAGCTGCATCATGTAAAAAGGGCTGTTTTTAAGGTTTTTCTCAAAAAATACCTGTGTCATGAATTCCATGAGAAATCAATTAAAAATTAACCGATATTCATCAAATTTCTTTAGTTTTTGAATCACATACGGCTACGTTTATAAAAACTTTTTAAATAATTAAATAATTTTAGGAAAAATTCAGGAAAATTGTATTCATAAACGTCAAATAGCTTAAAACACCTCAATAAACCATTAACAAATATACGAATTTTATTGTTAGCTCGACCTTTCTTTAAGCCAAAAATAAGTTGATTTTTAACAATTTTTTTCTCAGATAAAGCTTTTTTCGGTAATTTTAGGTTGATAGCGAAAACTAAAAATTCTAATTTTAACGTTTAAAAATTTTTAAATAAAATCCCAGACAAATTTTAAACAATTATATTTTGGGAAAAAACTCATATCTAGACATTATTGGATTAATGTATGAATATTTGACAATATTCCAATTATCCAGCACCATTTTTAGACAATTTGGAAATGCCCCTCTGTTAACCAAATGATGGACAAAATCATTTGATTTGTCTTTTTCAAAGTTCGTTGGTTAAATATAATAAAGTAATTAATAATTCAGATTATATTAATTAGTGTTATACTAAATATCAAAAAAAATTAGTGATGTTTATTTTGTCGTAAAATATCCGTTATTCGGATACTTTTAATAATAATTAGAAATTATATGTTATATTTATACATCTGAACCAGTGATGCCAGGAGATTTTTTCCAGAAATCCCTACGCTTATGAGAAAAAATCCCTTTTTTCCCTACACTCACTTTTTATTTTCCCTACATTTTTCCCTACACTACTTTTTCCATTTTTTTTTTTCAAAGTTTATCTTAAAAAAATACAAAAATAACATAAAAAACTAAAATATTAGCTCCGTTTTATAATATACATATGTATGTATATATGTATTTTTTTAATTTTTAGGAATGAAATTTCTAGAATTTAAATTTAAAATTTTTTTTCTTTCAATTTACATCATACAAATCTTCCAACCCTGACTCTTCAGTTAAGATTAAAAAAAAAAAGACAATTGAAAGATTTATGGCAGTATCACGATTCGATGTTAAAAATTTATTTTATGTACCTCCAACAAAAAAAATTTCATAAAATAATTATTTTGAATAAGGTTTACTTTTGCGTTTACTTTTTGCGGTTTACTTTTATAAATTTTCAGAACATTAAATTCATTCTTTCAATCCTGAGTTACTGCATTAAGCCCCCGACTACTCTATCTATAAGGAGTCAGAATATATCGCCCTACAGGATTGGCATAATCCAAAAAGTCGTTTCAAGAAAAATGGATATGAATATTTAATGACATTTAACAATTTTTTTAATAACTTTTAAACAAATGAAGGGATTTTAAAAATCCAGATTCAGATAGTTGAGGTTAATATGTTTCTCATCTAAATTGAAATTAAATTTTTAGTTGTCTAATATTACCGAAAATGTGGGTTTTAGTTTTTACGTTTACAAAAAATCGATTTCACATCGAAAATAATAGACATATTTGAAATTTGATAAATCTATATAAAAGATTTTAGTATGTTTTGTAAACCTCAGTTCAAGAAACCCGAATTTTGGATTATGCCAGTCTTGTAGCGATATGTAGGTACATATATTGTAGAAATTACAAGCGGAATTTTGACTAACGATACACTTAAAACGGATTTCATTTTTAATTTTAACGTTTAGTACATGAAAGAGTATATTTTTAGTTGTTAAAAACTATGAAATTGAAAAATCCCTACAATTTTACAATAGTAAGAAAAATTTCCCTTTTTCCCTACACGTGAAATTTTTGAAAAAATTCCCTACAAAAAGGGAAAAATCCCTACACTTGGCATCACTGATCTGAACTAAATGATCATTTATTATAGCAAATATTAAAGTTTTTTAATTCCTTTGAAATTGAACTAAATTAGTAATAACTTTGACAAGAATAAAATGTCAAATAATTTTTTTACAGGATTATATACACAAGACTTCCAGCCTAAAAATTGTAAAACTCTAGGTCTTCATTTCTAAACGTAATCGGTTTTGGAAGTTTACAAAATTAAAAAAATGTGTGTCACTAACTATTTTTTTCACCTTCTTTTTATTCTTTTGTTCATAGCTTTGAACTTTTGGACACTACTCGTTATTGTGCTAGCTAAAGACACTTAGGAGTAAAATTCTTTACAAGCTTATCCGTGTGATATCACTTTGCGTATTACAACTATGACGTTGAAATTTGTCATCAGGTTTTTTCCAATTTTGAATTTTTTACAGTCTTTTTGACCGGTCTTTGATGCCCCTTAATAAAATGCAAAAATTGGGACAACAGTGGTTAGCTGATGTAATTATACACAGTATGGTATATATGTATCTCGTTAATGTGCCCTGAATAGGAGATGGGTACGACAGCTACAAAATTTGGCAAATTTGAACGTAAATCTTTTAAAATATCGGTTTTTGGCGCGGAACATTCGCACTTATATAGGAAATAATTTGAATTATTGCGTAAATTGAGTTTTTTGTTGTTTTGAAATATAAAATCGGAGGAGCATGCAAAAATATTCGAATGCAAAAATTTTATAAACTTTTTAAAAATTTTGCAAAATTTAATTTTTTTATTTTTGCGGTTTTATATATCAAACATCGACTTATACAAACATTTAATGAATAGACATGAAGATATTGACATACACAATGGTTTGGGATCATAAATCTATATAAAATTTTCTTGCAAGCTGCAAAAACGTCAATTTTATCTAAACACATTTTGCCAAGGCACATCATGAATAATGCTTAAAATTCGTCAAAATTATCACCATTTGCAAGTTTTCTTAATACTTTAATGTAAAAAAAAATTAAATAATTGTAGGTTTTGTGTGCCAAATAAAATGTACCTAGCATTAAAAAGTATCACTCTATAAATATTTAATTAGTAAAAACTATAATTTTTTAATTGCATTCCCTTATAAATCAAGCTCGTAAAATTCAGATATTAACTGTTTTTTCTTAAATTTTACTAATTCGCGATTTTTAAAAAACTACAAGAAAAAGTTAAAAAAATACGGAATTTTCTTACTGTGTATTTTTAAAATTTTTGAAAATAGCTCTTATGGTATCTATTTAATGCGCTGAATTTGAATTATTTTTACACTTATATTTTTATCATATATAACATATAAATACTATTTTTAAGAATTTTTATAAATATTTAGGTAAAAACCGCTATAACTTTTGCGCCCCTCGATCAAAATGATTAACACAAACGGATTCATCACGTGTTAGGGTCAGTTTATATCCACACAAAATATTTTGAATGTGCCATCAAAAAATTTGTTTGATTTTTTTGAACTCTAAAATTAAAAAAACTTTGATAATTGATCATATATATTTATTTTTCTTAAAAGTTCGTTTTTATTATCAAAAATTTACTATAAACAATAATATGAAATTAAGAAAACCGAATCAACGAATATTTAATCGTAATTGTACGCAACACTAAAGCTGTACGTCAAAATTTGGTCAAAACTTGTTTATGCGTTAGTACTCATTGAAGAAGAAACATACATACATTGCATTTTTATTTAGATTTTTTACCGCATGGAGATAAAAAATGTATGTAAAAATTTTATGCGTGTGTCAACACTGTTACACATGCAATTTTTACCATTATTATAAATGTAATTTATAATAATAGTGGAGAGGATATTATACGTTTGTGCTGATGTTTGTAACGCATAAAAATATTGGCATAAATGACCATGCCAATTTTTATAATTGTCGGCCGTCGTTTGACCCTAGCCCCCATACAAACCCCCCTTTAAAACATAACTTAAACGTCCAAAAGTTTATTTATAAGCATTAGTATCGCGATGAAATTCAGCACAACTAACCTTTATATAAAATTACATCCCTCTTTCCAATTTCTTGAGGATCGGCCCATATTTGACGATAACTCCCATATAAAGCCTCTTTTAGAAATTTAGTTTTTCATCAATAAATGTCTTAAATACATCGGAATAAATCATTTTTAAAATATACCCATGGTGTAGGGTATCATATAGTCGTCCATGTCCGACTATGCTTTCCTACTTGTTTGAAATTACTTTGTTTTATTAAAAAACTTGATATTTTTTCATCCGTATTTCATTTACCTTGCGGCAAAATTTGTGATGTTGTCTCACCAAAAACTAAATAAAAATGAATTTATGCTTCTTCTTCAATGTATGGTTCTTCTGCTTCAAGTTCTGTTGAAAATCAAAAGTGTTTTGATTTTCATCAATTGAGACCTGATCATTACGACAGTGTTTTTTATAATTATATCAAACTTAATTATGCTGATTTTTGGATAGATAGTAGTATATTAGACGCAGTTAAAAGATAAAAAAATCGGAAGGTCCGGTTGCATGGGGGCTAGGGCAGAAGTTGAGCCGATCCTTATAAAATTTAATATCAAGATTTATGTTTATATAAAACTTATTTGTGCTAAATTTCATCGTGATACTAGTATTTATAAGTGAATTTTGGGCATTCAACTATGTTTCTGGAGGGGACTTTGTATAAGAGCTAGGGTTAAATAATGCCCGATCATGTTTATGTTTATATAAAACTTATTTGTGCCAAATTTTATAGCGATACTAGTGTTTACAATTGAATTATGGACATTCAAGTCATTTTCTGAAGGAGACTTTGTATCGGGGCTAGGGTCAAATAATGCCCGATCTTTACGAAAATTGCTAGATTATTATTAAGAATGATATAAAACTAATTTTTGCAAATTTCTGTAGACATAGTAAATTATTTAACATAATTATGAGGTCAAAAGCCCTATTCGGTGGGGTCCGGTTGTATACGGGCTAGGTAAAATAATGGACCGATTTCAACCAATAGAGCTCGTCCTTGGGTCAAAAAAGAGTATGTTACAAATTTCTTCTAATTATTTTAAAAATTGCGACCTGTAGAGTGCGCACAAGGTTTATATGGACACACAGACGGACATAGCTAAATCGACTCAGAAAGTGATTGTGAGCTAATTGGTATACTTTAAGGTGGTTGTAGTACCATTATTTTTGGATGTTACAAACATCAGCACAAACGTATAATACCCTCCCCACTATAGTGGTGTAGGGTATAAACAGCACAATAGTTAATATAGGTTTATTATTTGTTTATGAATATCACAATTTTATTAATGGTTTTTAAGGATAAAGTGTGCTTTAACTATTGTGTGCATTAAAAGAAAAATAAGATTTTTTTATAAATGCAAGCGATACTCTATTAAACATATAAGACATATCTACATTCCCTTATTAATATTAATATTAAAGTCAAATTAGTTGTATTCTATAATACAATTTCTCCTCCAAATAACTTCCAAAAACAAGAACATAAAAATTTCTTCTTGAGAATGACTTCAGAAGTAGTAAATTTGGAATCAAATAAAAAATCATCAAATAAGCTATTAGACGTTTATGAATACGATTTTCGTGAATTTTGCATAAAATTGTTTAATAAACCTAAAATAAGTTTTTATAAAAACAGCCGTAAATTCTTAAAAATTCCAAAACGAGTTTTATGGCGATTTTAATTTGTTCGAAAACTACAAAAATCAAAAAGGTATAAAACTTTGAAGTAGAGATGATTTCCAGTGATTTCTAAAGAACGTCGTTCTAAGTGAACGTGATTTGTAAATCACTGTTCTTTAAAACATTGACTGTGATCACTTATAAAGCAAAACAATATTAATATTTTTATACCCTCCACCACCATGAGTGGTGATAGAGGGTATATATAACATTGTCATTCCGTGTGTAACACCAAGAAATATTCATCCATCCGTCTGTCTGTCTGTCTGTGTAAAACACGCTCACGTAAAAACGAAGTAAAATATATTATTGAAATTTGGCCAGAATATTCCCTATTGTCATAGGCAGTTTCGTGTTGAAATACAGCAAAATCGGTTCACATCGGGAAAAGTTATGAATCAAAATTTAAAGCAACTCTGAACAAAATAAGCATTTTTTACACATTCTGATGTAATTTTCACAAAAACTATGCAATATAATTCCATGAAAATCATCATACCTTTGTTTTTACACGATAACTTTATTCCTGTCGAAAATTTCCGGAATCGGTCCACAATTTCTTATACGTCCCATACAAAAGTACCTATTCCCGGAAAATGAGTTTATTGTTAATAACTTCCGTCAGAATGTTGATATCTTCACAAAATTTCACAAATTAAAATTCTATGTCAATAGAATTCATTTAGAGAAAACATTTTCAGGATCGGTCCATAATTGGACATAGCTCCCATACAAGGTGCCCTCCCGAAAATCACTTAAACTCACATCACTCATTAATAAATTAAGATATCCATACAAAATTTGGTACAAGTATTGCTCTTAAATATTAATGTGAAATTTTTTTCCGATCGGTCCTTAATTTGTCATAGCTCCCATACAAGGTCCCCTCCCGAAAATCACTTAAACGCACATAACTCATTACTTAATTAAGATATCCATATAAAATTTGGTACAAGTATTGCTCTTATATACAAAAATGTTACTGTGAAATTTTTTTCCGATCGGTCCATACTTGGTCATACAAGGTCCTCTTCAGAAAAACACTTAAAGGCACACAACTCATTACTAAATATTGATATCGATACTTTAGCACAAATATTGCTCTTATATACTTAAATCACGCTATAAATCACACTATAATTTTGTATACAAAAAATTATATCTTTAGATTTTTTCACGATCGGTCCCATACAAGGTTCCCTTCCAAAAAAATTTTATTTTAAAATGTTTCACAATCGGTTAATATTTGGTCATAGCTCCCATACAAGGTTCCCTTCCGAAAATCACTTAAACGGACCTAACTCATTACTAAATATTGATATCGATATACTTAGCACAAATATTTCTCTTATTTACATAAATCACACTATAAAATTTTTCACGATCGGTCCATGTTTGGTCATAGCTCCCATACAAGGTCACCTCCAGAAAATCACTTGAATGCACAATATTCATTACCAAATAATGATATAGATACAGAATTTAGCCAAAATTTTGTCTTTATATAGATTAATGTTACTCTGAAATTTTTTACGATCGGACCATAACACTGTGTGACACTAAAAAACACTCGTTACGCGATATATACATTTTATATTTTCGTTTTTTGTATGTGGATTTGAAACATAATCCCCCAAGCTCTTTAAAAGGGCCACCGGACAAATCGCAAACATTTACTCAATTAGAAGCTTCATCCATAGCATCAAAAACGACAGAAGAACATGAAGCTAATTAAGATTCGGAATCCTTAGACACGATGGAATTAAATGATTAAAAGAAAACAATATTCAACCTATTCAATTAAATATGACCAATTTTAATACTACAAACAACAATAATCGATTTGCAATATTAGGTGAACTTGACATGCAAAAAGATAATTCTAATGATAATAAGCAAAAAAAAAGATAAAATTAAACCAAATAAAGAAAAATTTTGTCCTCACATCTTCTTACATAATTTGGATATTAAAATGTTAATTAATCAACTAAAATCCAAAAATATTGACTTTAAAATAATTAACAAATCACGTTTCAAAAGTAAGCTTTATTTAAATGATGCTTGTGTTCATAAAGAAATGATGGCTCAACTAAGAGAAAAAAATATCGATTCATATACCTTCACACCTAAGGAATTTAAAAAAAAATGTAGTTTTAAGAGGCCTATACCATAAAACAGATGAAAATGAAATCAAAAAGGAAATTGATGCAATTCTACCCAATATCGTCGACAGTGTCTACAAATTTAAAACAACACATTCAAGAAAAAATAATATTGACACAGGTTTGTTTTTAATCACTCTTGCTCCCGGTAAATCTGTAAATGAATTATCCCACATAAAATTTTTATTGCGTCAGGTAGTATCTTGGGAATCACCCAAGGCAAATTCTAAAGAAATCCAATGTTGGCGATGCCAACAGTGGGGACATTTCTCTAAAAACTGTAACCGAACTCAGGATTGTGTTAAATGTTCGGAATCTCATAACTCGGGTGAATGTAAAATTATTAAAGGGCAAACGGAACCTATTTGTGTAAATTGTGGTCAAGTAGGACATCCAGCTAATTGGCGTGGATGTCCTATTTTTAAAAAATATGCTAGAAAAAATTCTATAGAAATTATTAAAAAAAGACAATTATTAGCTGCAAGAAATGTCAACAGAGCAGTTAATAACTCAAATTTTATATCGAATAATGTATCATTTGCTAATTGCTTTGAAAATTCTTCTAAAATTACTGAAAGAAAAATTCCTTCAATCATTGAAAATTTTTTAAAGATTTCTCGAATCTTATGTAAAGTGGAAACTTTATCCTTAGAAGATAAATTGAAAACTTTATAAATAATTATAAAAATTGTACAAAATCACAGGCTAAGAATGATTGTTTAAATCTTCTTAAAGAAGTTCAAAATACTTATGGTAAATAAATGTTTAAATATGTTAACTTATAATGAAAGATCTTTAGTTTCTCATAGTAGAAGGATCGATCTATTAAATACCCTTAAAAGCAATAAAATTGACATAGCATTTCTTCAGGAAACACATCTGAACTTAAAACATAAAATTTTCTTGGAAGAATGTTGTACTATACGAGATGATAATATAGTTGATATTGGAATTATTTTGAAAGAAAAATATTCTTTCCGTCGAATATTCCAAATTCCAAATTTATTTGTTGAAATTTCAATTATAATAAATGGCACATCAAAGCGTTTAATTCAATTTTCGGTTCTCTATACATTCCATGTAATTCAAATCTTTCTATAATTTATGACAGCCTTTGTACAATAAGAAACTTTTGTAAAAATTACGATGGAATAATTTTAGGCGGTGACTTAAATTCAAGAAATATTGCCTGGGGTGATAATTTGAATAATTTAAACGGAAATACATTATTTAACTGGTTACAGGATTTTTCTGCAGAATTTATAAGAATTTCTGACAAAATTCCTTCATTTCCCAATAATTTATCTTAGATCACTTTATAATAAGCTCTAACTTGATAAACATTACAAACCCAAATTATAGGATAATATCTTTACCAACATTTTCTGATCATTTTCCTCTAAAATTAAAACTTGAGTTTATAAGTTTTGAATTCATATTAAAACAACCTCGATTATTAATATCTTTTAAAGACACAAATTGGACAAATTTGAAAAATGATATTGAAATTAAACTTCAGAATAACTTTCCTCCTACAAATTTAAATCTAACAAATTCTGAAATAGATAACTATATAAATGAATTTTCGGATCATATAAACCAAATTTCGAATAAACATTCAAAAAAGATTGAGATAAAAAATAAACGTTTTTATATTTCGGATAATATAAAAGACTTATTTAAATTAAAATACATTTGGCAAAAGGAATTAAAGAAAATATTCACAAGAACTCTTAATAGAACCAATACAGATTATTTACTTATCAATAAACAAATTGAGCTGATTAAGATAATAATCAAAGAACAAGTACAAATAGAACAGGCAAATTTATTTAATGAACGTATAAAACAAATTAAACCTGGTCCAAGTGCTTATAAGAAGATTTATAACATAATCGGAAAAAGAAAACAATTCAGTCTTTCAGAATTATCTGTTAATGGTATTAAAATTACTGATAATGAACAAAAATTGATACACCTTAAAGATCATTTTACATCCATATATACATCAAATCCCTAAATTGCAAATAATTGTGAAATTACTAAAATCATTATGAGATATATTTCCAATTTGCCAAATAGAATATATAATTTTAATGAAAATTTCTCATCTTTGAATGTTCAAAATGATATTAAATTGACAACACACAGTGGTATAGGAAAAAAAGAAGGGAAATAATTCGGAAACTTCTAAACGGTTAATCCGATTTTAATGAAATTTGGTATGCACAAAGAGGAGGTGTTGTCGAGTTTAGGTTTTGAATTTGGACCTTATAGGCCAACCAGGGGGCCGGCGGGGGGTCCTCAAATTAGGACACCTCGGCTATGTTAAATTTTTAAAACGATCCTATTTCTTCATTTGAGTTCCGATTTAAAAACAATTTCGTATATAGAATCTCCTCATCGAGCACTATAAAAAATGTCGTACCAGTAAATTATCTCTTACAGTTTAGGAGATATTCGCATTTGAAAATTAAAATTTAAAAATTTTTACCGTCCTTACTTTAGTTTTTTTGATAATAGCGGGTTCAAATATTCCCGATTTTCGCCATTTTTTTTTATTCGCTTAACAACAATATCAAGCAGTGAAAGAATTATGTAAAAATCATGACCGAGTCCAAAGTTATAGGCATTTTAATTTAAAAAATTAAAAAAAGGCGATTTTTGCCATTTTTTTTGGAAAAAAGTATCTTTTTCTTTTTAAGTTATCTAAAAAGTTTCTAAGAAGATGTATATAGAATTTATACTTTTTGGAAAGCTGACTTTACATAAAATACGATAAATGAAACAAAACCTTAATACCGAGGGGACCAGGTCCATCAAAAAAAAAACCCTATTTTTTTATGGAAAATTCAATTTTGAGCAAAAATTCTCAAATCGCATAGTCGATATCAAATTATAGTGACCTGTTTTGTATGACCCAATATGTTCTTAATAATTTTGTAACGGGTTTCGATAACCCCGCCTTTGGTATGGATATAATAGGCAAAAAACCAAACAATCCCATTTTTGGGATTTTTTATAACTTTTTGGGAATTCCGGAATTTCTTATAAGAAAATTCGAAATGTTTATTTAATTTTGGATTTTGAGTAAAAAAATCTACCTAACTGTAAAATTTCATCAAAAAATATTCATAAATAAAATTTTTATTGCAATTTGAAAAATTTGTATCTTCGCAAAAACTGAATAAAAAACATTTTTTAATTTTTTAAAAAAAAAGTATTCCGCGAATTTTTTAATTTTCAAAAAATAGACAAAATTACCTTTCCATTGATATATAACATGCCTACCTAATGTTTTTTAAGTGACAAATTAATATATTGAAACTGCACATAAAAATAAAGTGGATAAAACTGATATATGTAAAATTGAAAATTTTATAAAATTAGTTGATATAAAACTGAAGAGTGTTCGGTATTCCATTGCTAAATTTCGATCGAAATTTTCTGATTGGCTGGATGAATGTGTAGAAGTTGCTATTTGCGTATCAACTGTTGGTGCTCCCTGTAAGCAGTATGAGGATTTGAGCTCAAAATCAAAGAGGAAAAGATTATCAACTTCACTAGAAACCTTATCTAACGAAGA
This sequence comes from Lucilia sericata, assembly GCF_015586225.1. Taxonomy (NCBI): domain Eukaryota; kingdom Metazoa; phylum Arthropoda; class Insecta; order Diptera; family Calliphoridae; genus Lucilia; species Lucilia sericata. The sequence continues at coordinate 463,608 of NW_023994123.1, read as the reverse complement.
AGTTTCGGACACTTTGAAAGCAATGTTAAGAAAAGAAAAACAGCCTTTGGATGCAATAAAAATTGCAAATATTCTTCCAACCGCATCACCAAGACGACTGAAAAGAATTGTAAAGAGTATACCCACACCATCATCTGATACAACGTTCACTGAGGAAGAAGCTATTGCGCTTATGTTGCAGCTGGGATTAAGTCGTGATAACTACATAACGTTAAGAAAGGAGCTATCTGAAAAAGGAGTGGATGTTTTACCATCATATGACAAAATAAATGAAAAGAAGAAAAGCATTATAACATCTCCTATTGAAATAACTGATCGGAAGGCTGTTATTGGACTCGGCGCTCTACTCGAAAATACTGCTTTAAGGATTGCTTCTGACTTTTCTTCAGACCAACTAAAAAATAAATTCTTGTGATCTTCAACTCATTTGTAAGTGGGGATGTGATGGATTATCAGCACTCTCAGAATATAAACAAGTCAACACAAGTGAATCATCTTCCGAGTATAAAAGTGTATTTATGGCATCGCTAGTTCCATTAAGAATTCGAAAGTATGCTGACAGCGATTCTCCATCAACCAGTTTCGATGATATTTGGAAAAATTCGATTCCAGGATCCAAAGCTTTTTGTAGGCCAATAAGCTTTGAGTATATAAAGGAATCCAAAACAACAACGCAAGATTTGATAAATCGTATTGAAGCAGAAATTAAAAACTTTTAACCTATAACAATCGAAATAGAAAATTATTCGTTTAACATGTCCTATGATTTAAAACTTACAATGATTGATGGGAAAGTTGGAAATGCCATTACAGGAACATCATCTACTTGGTACTGCTACATATGTGGTGATAAAAAATCAGAATTTTCGAATATTTCCAAGCAAATGTCAATAAATGAGGAAACATTACAATTTGGAATATCCCCCCTACATGGTCGCATACGATTTCTGGAACATTTTCTACATTTAGCATATGATTTAAAGTACAGAAGCATACCTGAAAATGCAAACAAAAGTGCAAATAACAATAAGGAGTTAATGGAAATGAGAGCCAGTGAGAAAAGAAGAATTCAAGAGGAATTTAAAAAGCGGATGGGATTAAATATTGATAAACCACTCACAGGATATGGAAGCACAAACGATGGTAATACCGCTAGACGTTTTTTCATTTTGAAACTACTTCCGAAATAACTGGAATTAATATGGATTTACTGCAAAAGGTCAATATTATTCTAATGGCGATAAATAGCAAGCATAAAGTGAACGCAACAAAATTTGGAGAGTATTCTACAAAAGTTTCTAAATTACTTTTGGAATTATATAACACCTACAGTTCACAAGATATTATGTCATGGAAAGGTCATCATAGAACATAATATTCTGCCTTTAGGAGAGCTTACAGAAGAACGCCAAGAATCGAGGAATAGAGACTTTAAGCATATTCATCAGTTTAGCTCAAGGAAGTGTTCTAGGCAGTCTCAAAATGAAGATATTTTTAATAATCTGATTCTATCTTCTGATCCTGTTTTATCTACTATAAGGACACGTTGGATTTGCTACAAAACGTTAACATTTGAAAATATTCATGAATTTAAAAATTTACTTTATCTTTTAGATATGGACTACTGTGATACCGATTATTTTACAAAATTATATTAATTTATAAAAAAAAATAAATAAAGACTATTTTTATATAAACTAAATACTTGTTAATTTTTTTAGGGATAAAGAATAAAAGATTAATCGTAAAAAGTGGCTGTAAAAATTCATAAAAATTTAGGTAGTAAAACATGCCTAACAAATGTATGGATGAAAATAATAGTACTAGGTAAATTCTCTAAAAGATGTTGAGTTTTCCCTAATTAATTTGTCACTTAAAAAACATTAGGTAGGCATGTTATATATCAATGGAAAGGTAATTTTGTCTATTTTTTAAAACTGTATATAATTTTATACTTTTTTAATTAATACTTTTTTCCCAAAAAAATGGCAAAAAATCGCCTTTTTTAATTTTTTAAATTAAAATGCCTATGACTTTGGACTCAGTTATGATTTTTACATAATTCTTTCACTGCTTGATATATAAACTTGTTGTTAAGCTAATAAAAAAAAAATGACGAAAGTCGGGAATATTTGGACCCGCTATTATCAAAAAACTAAAGTAAGGACGGTAAAAATTTTAAAATTTTAATTTTCAAATGCGAATATCTCCTAAACTATAAGAGATAATTTACTGGTACGACATTTTTTATAGTGCTCGATGAGGAGATTCTATATACGAAATTGTTTTTAAATCGGAACTCAAATGAAGAAATAGGATCGTTTTAAAAATTTAACATAGCCGAGGTGTCCTAATTTAAGGACCCCCGCAGGGCCCCTGGTTGGCCTATAAGGTCCAAATTCAAAACCTAAACTCGACAACACCTCCTCTTTGTGCATACCAAATTTCATTAAAATCGGATTAAGAGTTTAGAAGTTACCGAATTATTTCCCTCTTTTTTTTTTCCTATACCACTGTGCAACATATGATAGTTTATTAATACACACAAAATGTGGTAAGAATAAAAAATCATCAAGTTTAGATAATATTTCAAATTTCCTTATTAAAAGATTTCCACAAAAAGCTTTTGAATTTCTTACTATTATTTTTAATAACTGTATTAATAATTCTTACTTTCCAAAAGCTTGGAAAATTGCAAAAATTTGTACAATTCAAAAAAAAAAAAGCTGACAATACTGACATTTCTAATATTCGACCAATTTCACTTTTATCTAATCTTGGAAAACTTTTTGAAAAAGTAATCAAAGTAATAGATATCTCGTTGGAAAATCAATATATACCTAATTTTCAATTCGGGTTTAAAAAAGGACATTCGACCGTACATGCTCTCCTTAAATTTCATAGTGATGTCATTAATAATTTAAGAGAACAAAAATGTACTATAGCAATATCTCTTGATATTGAAAAAGCCTTCGATAGTGCTTATCATAATGGCATACTTTTTAAAATGATTAAAGGCCCAACTATAATGTGCATAAGCTTGCTTAAGGTAATGTCAAAATCGAACGAAAAGTCTCTCAAATGCTTAAGAAAATCCGAGGAAACTTTTAGGTCGCTATAATGTACTTACGGGCATTCAAAGCAATTTAGCTCTATTTGCACATTTATGTGACACACGTTATAAAAAAAATATATATTTCAAAATATTTTATTGAAATAAATTCATTTTCTTGGAGCTTTCCATTTTTTTCTTTATTTTCTTTGTGTATAATAAACAAACAATTGATTCCGTACGTAATGTGCTGTCAGTATCGCTCCTTGCTTAAGCAAATAAAATTTGACGAAACTTGACGAAACTCTCTTAAGTACATTATAGTTTGTCACATACATTTTATATGTATTCGCACAGTCGCTTAAGCTGACATCAGTTTGTTTAAGCATATTATAGTTAGGCCTTTATATGTGTTCGCACAGTTGCTTAAGCTGACTTCAGAAAGAAAAATTATTAGACTTTGTTTAGATAAACATTTTGAAGAAGAAAACAAACGTATTTCTAATAAATTTATTTACGATTTGGCAAACATTAAACCTCTAGCTTGCTACACGTTTCAATTAATGAAAAATTTCATTAACAGACTACATCTTCATGATAATATTTTGATCAAAAATATTATTGAAGAACAATCTAATCTTAATTGGTCAAATACCAATTATTTTTCTCCTTTAGGTTATTTGGATAATGAAATTGCATATGATCACAATTTATCGATAAAATTTTATGTTTCCACAATCAGTGGAACGCATAGGGGATAACTCATATTTTTTATTATTATATTTTTATATATGTATATAGATATAAGCTTATTTTTATGTAAACTATTATTCTAATTCTTAATCGTGCCGGGAGCAAGCACACTTCTATATATATAATGTTAACCATTTCTATTAACACTACTACCAATGCCAAGTTAGAAGCTGTATAAATTTTATTCACATGTTATTAAAACAAAACATTATAATTTTTAGTTTTCGAATCTTTATACTGTTTCCATATTAATATGTATCAATACAAATGTTTCATGAAATCAAGTCTCAAATAAACTAAACTAAACTATGCGATGTATTGCTTTATATACACCTAGATGAGTAGATCATTTTACCATTTTCAGAATCTTCAATAAAAACTAAAAATCGGAAGATATTGGAAAAAAACGCTTTTTGTTGACTAGATAGACCAAAAAAATTATATCTCAAAATTTTCTTAACCGATTTAATATTTTTCAACTGTGTTGAAAAGAGTTTCCTTTGTCCTTTTTAAGAAGTATACACAAAAATATATAAAAATACAAATTTTTATATATTTTTTTAATTTTTTACAATTCAAGATCATTTTTGTCTCACACTTTATTTGAAAACATATTTTTTAAATATTTTTTTATTTTAGCACATATTTCTATGAATAAAATAAGATATGAAGCGTTGAAATCAGATAAAAACTGACAGAAATATAATTGTTTTCGTAAAAATAAAAATTTACCAAAAAAATTCTATTTCTGTCAGTTTTTATCTGATTTCAACTTTTCATATATCTTATTTTATTCATAGAAATATGTGCTAAAATTAAAAAATATTTAAAAAATATGTTTTCAAATGAAGTGTATATATATGTATATATATATAAAATAAAGTGTATATATATATATATATATATATATATATTTATTTATATATATTTTAAATATTTATTAATTTTAGCCCATATATATATATATATATATATATATATATATATGTATATATATATATATATATATATATATATATTCAGATCTAAAATATTTTACACATTTCCGTAAAAAATATAAAAGTGTGTATACTTTTCAAAAAGGACAAAGGAAACTCTTTTCAAAACAGTTGAAAATTATTAAATTAGTTAAGAAAATTTTGAGATATAATTTTTTTGGTCTGTCTAGTCAACAAAAAGCGTTTTTTCCAATATCTTCCGATTTTTAGGGTATATGGAAGATTCTAAAAATGGTACTGTAATCTACTCTACTAGACCTACCAACTTCACTAGGTCTCGCGATTAGTGTATTGATTTTTTGAAATTTTGTCACACCGTGTAATTGGTAATAGCTCCCATACAAGGTCCTCTTACGAAAAACTCTTAAACGCACATTACTCATTACCAAATAAAGCTATTGGGAAAAAATTTTGCACAAATATTAGTTTTGTATATACAAAACTAATATATACAAAAATTATATTTTAAGATTTTTTCACGATCGGTTCATAATATAGGTGAGATCGGTCCCATACAAGGTTCCCTTCCAAAATCACTTAAACGCACATTACTTCCCAGCAAAAAATCTGAAATTTTTGGTAATAGCCAGTAGCTATTTCATACATTACTTGGTAATGAGTGTTCATTATCATCCACATTATTTTATTTAGCTGAATAGGTTATTACTGGTAAAGAACAAACCAATTTGGATTTGTTATAGCTCAATTGTCTAGGGCGTTCATTTAACAAACTGTGGGTTCGTGGTTCGAGCCCTGCTGGATACCGATTATTTTTTTCAAAATAACATCCATTTATATTATTTTGTAAAAAGCCGTTCTCAAAATTACAAAAAGCAACATGTTAATGGAGCATCGAGTAAGCGGCTGGAGTGAGAAACATAGAAAATAACTGAATGCCTGGGTTCAAATCCCGGCTGAGGAATTTTTGTATTATTTATTTTTTGCTTTCTACATACAAAGTCGGCCCAAAATAACTAGCTATCACATCACATCTTTGTAGGTTTATATGTAACTAGCTATTTCATAAAGTTTTTGTAATCTTATTAGTAACCATTTATTAATTTGTTTAAGGTAGGTACATATTATTTGAACCTCGCCGAACAAAAATAATTAGTTATTCACCCCAAGAGTAATTAGTTTCCACGTGACTCCAATATTACTTTCTAGATTACTAGGTAATGAAAATTTTTGCTGGGTTATTACTAAATTACGATATAGATACAAACTTTAACTGAAATATAGCTTTTATATACAGTAATGTTACTTAAAGATTTTTTTACGATCGGTCCATAATTGGTCATATCTCTCATACTAGATCCTGCCCGAAATTTTTAATTTCCTTATATCTTTCACACAAATTATTAAATATCGCGAAAGCATATCTTAAAAATAAAAGAAAATGGCGCTTGTAATCTATATCTATATATCTATATATAAAAAAATGAATGTGTGTTTGTTTGTATGTTTGTATGTTTGAACGTTATAGACTACTAAACGGCTGAACCGATTTTCTTGAAATTTTCACAGCATATTCCTGCATGTCTGGAATAGGTAATAGGCTACTTTTTATTTCGAAATTTCAAGTGGGCGATGAGCCACGCCCACATTAAGAAAATATAAAATCCGTATATGTGAGATAATATAACAGTTAGAGTCCTCAAATTTTGTCGGAGCCACTTTAGTGTCAATATGATCATTTAGGACAAAAAGTAGGCGGATTAGCATTAGGGGGCGTGGTACCTCCCATATAAATTAAATACAAAAATTCGTTTATCTGGGAAACTAATAGAACTAAATTCTTAAAATTTAGCACAAAGAACTTTAACATCCATGTAAACATTTTGGGTAATAAATTGGCGGACAACCCATAAGGGGAGCGGCACCTCCCATATTAATTAAATACAAAAATTCGTTTATCTGGGAAACTTATAAAACTAAACTCTTAAAATTTTGCACAAAGAACTTTAACATCCATGTAAACATTTTGGATAATAAATTGGCGGACTACCCATGAGGGGAGCGGCACCTCCCATATTAATTAAAAACAAAAATTCGTTTATCTGGGAAACTAATAGAACTAAATTCTTAAAATTTTGCACGAAGAACTTTAATATTCATCCGAACATTTTTAAGGAAAAAAGAGCGGACTTTCATCTGGGGGGGGGGGGGGGGGGGCTTGGAGCCCCCATATGAATAAAATAGAAAAATTCGTATATCTGAGAAACTATTAGAGTTAGAATCTTTAAATTTAACTTGAAGAACTTTGACATTCATCTGAACATTTAGAGTATAACGGGCGGACTTCCAATAGAACTAGATTCTTCAAATTTTGAACAAATTATTTTAATACTAATCTGAATATTTTGGAGGAAAAAGGGCGGACTTTCATCCGGGGAGCTTGAAGCCCCCACATGAATTAAATTCGTATATCTGAGAAACTATTAGAGCTAGAATCTTCAAATTTTACATGAAGAACTTTGACATTCATGTGAACATTTAGAGAATAACGGGCGGACTTTCAAGGGGGGGCTTGGCACCACATATATGAATTAAATACAAATTTTTCATAGATAGATAGAAATTGGCGAACTTGCAATAATTTGCTTGGCATCTCTCATATGTAACATATTGGTAATCTGGAAAACTATTATAGTTAGAATTTTCAAAATCGTTAAGTGGGTTTTTTATTTAATCAGTTTAAACGGCTAAACTGATTTTCTTGAAATTTTCACAATATCTTCCTGTATGTCTGGAAGGAGTTATAATTGCTTTTTATGTTGAAATTTCAAATGAGCGAGGTCCCACGTATAGAGTCCCCAAATTTTGTGCAAGTAACTTTTGTTTATATACAAATATTTTGGACAAAAATAGGGAGTTCAGAAAAAGCGGGCGTGCCACCTCCCATATGAAGTAAATACTAAAATCTAATTTGGTGCCTCTCACGTGAAGTAATTACAAAAAATTGTATATTCTTATCTATCTATATATATAAAAATGAATGTGTGTTTGTTTGTATGTTTGAACGTTATAGACTACTTAACGGCTGAACCGATTTTATTCAAATTTTCACAGGGTATTCCTGTATCTCTGGAATAGGTAATTGGCTACTTTTTATTTTGAAATTCCAAGTGGGCGAGGAGCCACGCCTATATTAAGAAAATATTAAATCCGTATATTTTAGATAATATAACAGTTAGAGTCCTCAAATTTTGTCGGAGCAACTTTAGTGTCAATATAATTATTTAGGACAAAAAGTAGGTGGACTATCATTAGGGAGCGTGGCACCTCCCATATAAATTAAATACAAAAATACGTTTATCCTGGAAACTATTACAGTTAGAATCTTCAAATTTTGCACGAAAAACTTTATCATCCATCTAAACATTTTGGGTAATAAATTGGCGGACTACCCATGAGGGGAGCGGCACCTCCCATATTAATTAAATACAAAAATTCGTTTATCTGGAAAACTAATGGAACTAAATTCTTCAAATTTCGCACGAAGAACTTAAATATTCATCTGAACATTTTGGAGGAAAAAAAGCGGACTTTCATCTGGGGGGTGTTGAAGCCCCCACATGAATTAAATTCGTATATCTGAGAAACTATTAGAGCTAGAATCTTAAAATTTTACATGGAGAACTTTGAAATTCATGTGAACATTTAGAGCATAACGGGCGGACTTTCAATGGTGCCTTGGCATAACATATATGAATTAAATTAATTAAAATTAAATTTAATTTAAAATTAATTAAAATTTCGTGCATCTTGGAAACTCTTATATTATTCAAATCTTTTATAGATAGATAGAAATTGGCGATAGATAGAAACTGGCGAACTTGCAATAATTTGCTTGACATCTTTCATATGTAACATATAATAAATCTGGTATTTATTTATACATATTCCTTTTAGGGTAGCAAAGCACACTGGGTATAGCTAGTGTTTAATAAATCTTGCAATTGTAACAGATTAAGGGCCAATCTTTAGGTGAAAGATTAGCGATTAAATTAAAATTAATCCTCGAAAGTTGTTTTTGAGTACTCAATTAGTTAATTTTGTTTGCAAGTTTAGGCGCCCAATGGAGGTGGTTTAAACTTGAGCAAAAAATTAAAATGTGTAAACAGCTGATGCAAAAAAATTAATACAATTTTTATAAAAATAAACATTAAATTGTTCTATGTAGAGCGGGTTTTTTAGATGATAATCAAATGTCAATTTGATCTTATGTTAATCCTCTTTGATGTTTTTAAGTACAAGATTAAACTTCGCAGTGTTGCCATACAAAACAACAGAAAACTTCACTGTTTGTTATCAAAGCAATGCATATTTTATAAAAAAGAAGAAGACAATTGTAAATTTAATATGAAAATTAATGAAAACTTAAATTAAAAACAAAAAAAATGTATTTGGAAGTGTCTATAAATTATACTAATCAAAAAATATAACATTTTAATGTTTATATTTATAAAAATTGTATTAATTTTTTTTGCATCAGCTGTTTACACTTTTGCATTTCGTGCTTAAGATTAAACCACCTCCATTGGGCGCTTAAACTTGCAAACAAAATTAACTAATTGAGTACTCAAAAACATCTTTCGAGGATTAATTTTAATTTAATCGCTAATCTTTCACCTAAAGATTGGCCCTTATTGATTAGTATAAATTACGGACACTTCAAAATATATTTTTTTTTGTTTTAAATTTAAGTATTCATTAATTTTCATATTAAATTTAAATTGTCTTCTTCTTTTTTAAAAAAATGCATTGTTTTGATAACAAACAGTGACGTTTTCTGTTGTTTTGTATGGCAACACTGCGAAGTTTAATCTTGTACTCAAAAACATCAAATGGTATTAACATCGGATTAATTTTATGTTTAGATTAACTAATCTAATTATTAATTGGCATTTGATTGCCAACTAAAAAACTCGGTCTAAAGCTGTTTAAATCTTGGGGTTTTTCTATTTAAGACATGAGAAAACTTATTTCTACAAATATTTGATCAATTAAAGAAGTATTAATATAAAAGTAGCTGGTGGAGTGTTTTTAAGATTCGGATCAGCCGAATATACCCAGCAAAATATTTGCTTACAAATTCACTAGAAAAATCACCAGAATTCATCGAGTAAAGTGCTTACAATTCTACTAGAAAAAGTACTTATTTTTGTTTGAGATGTTCCAAAAGTAAGTCAATATTATTTGGTTGGAAATAAGTTGTTTTTTTAGTAGAGTTATTTATAGAATATTTATGAAAAAATAAAAATAAAAAGTCGACACAGACTGGGGTTGAACTCAATACCTTCCGTCTGCCAGTTGGATAGCTGTTTTATTGTGCGTCAAATAATAGTTTTCACACACAAATACTATTTTATTTTCTGTTTGTCTAAAAATAGATATTTGATATCGTGTGCACAAAAAAAGGAAAAAAAAAAAAAGAAAAAGTAACTGTTTTATGTTTGTTTGTTTCTTTATTTTGATTTTTTTTAGACTTTACATACAAAGTATGTCATTAATAAAGTACTTAATGGTAATCATTGTAAGCAAAGATTTTGCTGGGTAGTAATCTAACTTGTTTTCGATTATTTTGGTTGAAAGCAAATTTTTGGAACGTTTTTTGGCACAGGGACGAAGCCTATTAAAAATGGTTGAAATCGGTCCATTATTTCACCTAGCCCCCATACAGCCGTACCTCCCGATTTGGGCTTTTTATGCCATAATTACGTCAAATATACTATTATCTCTCTCTAAAAATTGGCACAAATAAGTTTTATATAAGTATAAATGACACTGCAGATTTTCGTAATGATCGGCCCTTATTTGACCCTAGCCCCCATACAAAGGGGGGGCTTGGCACCACATATATGAATTAAATACAAATTTTTCATAGATAGATAGAAATTGGCGAACTTGCAATAATTTGCTTGGCATCTCTCATATGTAACATATTGGTAATCTGGAAAACTATTATAGTTAGAATTTTCAAAATCGTTAAGTGGATTTTTTATTTAATCAGTTTAAACGGCTAAACTGATTTTCTTGAAATTTTCACAATATCTTCCTGTATGTCTGGAAGGAGTTATAATTGCTTTTTATGTTGGGCGAGGAGCCACGCCTATATTAAGAAAATATTAAATCCGTATATTTTAGATAATATAACAGTTAGAGTCCTCAAATTTTGTCGGAGCAACTTTAGTGTCAATATAATTATTTAGGACAAAAAGTAGGCGGACTATCATTAGGGAGCGTGGCACCTCCCATATAAATTAAATACAAAAATACGTTTATCCTGGAAACTATTACAGTTAGAATCTTCAAATTTTGCACGAAAAACTTTATCATCCATCTAAACATTTTGGGTAATAAATTGGCGGACTACCCATGAGGGGAGCGGCACCTCCCATATTAATTAAATACAAAAATTCGTTTATCTGGAAAACTAATGGAACTAAATTCTTCAAATTTCGCACGAAGAACTTAAATATTCATCTGAACATTTTGGAGGAAAAAAAGCGGACTTTCATCTGGGGGGTGTTGAAGCCCCCACATGAATTAAATTCGTATATCTGAGAAACTATTAGAGCTAGAATCTTCAAATTTTACATGGAGAACTTTGAAATTCATGTGAACATTTAGAGCATAACGGGCGGACTTTCAATGGGTGCCTTGGCATAACATATATGAATTAAATACAAAATTTCGTGCATCTTGGAAACTCTTATATTATTCAAATTTTTTATAGATAGATAGAAATTGGCGATAGATAGAAACTGGCGAACTTGCAATAATTTGCTTGACATCTTTCATATGTAACATATAATAAATCTGGTATTTATTTATACATATTCCTTTTAGGGTAGCAAAGCACACTGGGTATAGCTAGTGTTTAATAAATCTTGCAATTGTAACAGATTAAGGGCCAATCTTTAGGTGAAAGATTAGCGATTAAATTAAAATTAATCCTCGAAAGTTGTTTTTGAGTACTCAATTAGTTAATTTTGTTTGCAAGTTTAGGCGCCCAATGGAGGTGGTTTAAACTTGAGCAAAAAATTAAAATGTGTAAACAGCTGATGCAAAAAAATTAATACAATTTTTATAAAAATAAACATTAAATTGTTCTATGTAGAGCGGGTTTTTTAGATGATAATCAAATGTCAATTAATAATCAGATTAGTTAATCTAAAAATAAATTAAATCTTATGTTAATCTTCTTTGATGTTTTTGAGTACAAGATTAAACTTCGCAGTGTTGCCATACAAAACAACAGAAAACTTCACTGTTTGTTATCAAAGCAATGCATATTTTATAAAAAAGAAGAAGAAGAAGACAATTGTAAATTTAATATGAAAATTAATGAAAACTTAAATTAAAAACAAAAAAAATGTATTTGGAAGTGTCTATAAATTATACTAATCAAAAAATATAACATTTTAATGTTTATATTTATAAAAATTGTATTAATTTTTTTTGCATCAGCTGTTTATACTTTTGCATTTCGTGCTTAAGATTAAACCACCTCCATTGGGCGCTTAAACTTGCAAACAAAATTAACTAATTGAGTACTCAAAAACATCTTTCGAGGATTAATTTTAATTTAATCGCTAATCTTTCACCTAAAGATTGGCCCTTATTGATTAGTATAAATTACGGACACTTCAAAATATATTTTTTTTTGTTTTAAATTTAAGTATTCATTAATTTTCATATTAAATTTAAATTGTCTTCTTCTTTTTTAAAAAAATGCATTGTTTTGATAACAAACAGTGACGTTTTCTGTTGTTTTGTATGGCAACACTGCGAAGTTTAATCTTGTACTCAAAAACATCAAATGGTATTAACATCGGATTAATTTTATGTTTAGATTAACTAATCTAATTATTAATTGGCATTTGATTGCCAACTAAAAAACTCGGTCTAAAGCTGTTTAAATCTTGGGGTTTTTCTATTTAAGACATGAGAAAACTTATTTCTACAAATATTTGATCAATTAAAGAAGTATTAATATAAAAGTAGCTGGTGGAGTGTTTTTAAGATTCGGATCAGCCGAATATACCCAGCAAAATATTTGCTTACAAATTCACTAGAAAAATCACCAGAATTCATCGAGTAAAGTGCTTACAATTCTACTAGAAAAAGTACTTATTTTTGTTTGAGATGTTCCAAAAGTAAGTCAATATTATTTGGTTGGAAATAAGTTGTTTTTTTAGTAGAGTTATTTATAGAATATTTATGAAAAAATAAAAATAAAAAGTCGACACAGACTGGGGTTGAACTCAATACCTTCCGTCTGCCAGTTGGATGCTCCACTCACTACACCACCGCTTAGCTGTTTTATTGTGCGTCAAATAATAGTTTTCACACACAAATACTATTTTATTTTCTGTTTGTCTAAAAATAGATATTTGATATCGTGTGCACAAAAAAAGGAAAAAAAAAAGAAAAAGTAACTGTTTTATGTTTGTTTGTTTCTTTATTTTGATTTTTTTTAGACTTTACATACAAAGTATGTCATTAATAAAGTACTTAATGGTAATCATTGTAAGCAAAGATTTTGCTGGGTAGTAATCTAACTTGTTTTCGATTATTTTGGTTGAAAGCAAATTTTTGGAACGTTTTTTGGCACAGGGACGAAGCCTATTAAAAATGGTTGAAATCGGTCCATTATTTCACCTAGCCCCCATACAGCCGTACCTCCCGATTTGGGCTTTTTATGCCATAATTACGTCAAATATACTATTATCTCTCTCTAAAAATTGGCACAAATAAGTTTTATATAAGTATAAATGACACTGCAGATTTTCGTAATGATCGGCCCTTATTTGACCCTAGCCCCCATACAAACCCCCCTTCAAAAAATTGACTTGTAACCATTTGCATCGTAATGAAACTCAACAAAACTAACTGTTATTTAAAAATATATCCTTTTCCCAAATTTAATGAGGATCGGCCCATGTTTGACCTATACTCCTATATAAAGGCTCATTTAGAGAATTTGTTTTTTATCAAAAAATTGCATACCTACATAAGGTAAAATTCAACATAAAAGTTTCTTTATGAAAAATAAAAATTTTAAAAATATACTCATGGTGTAGGGTATTATATGGTCGGCCATGCCCGACTATACTTTCCTACTTGTTTTTACTCTGCATATGTAAGTGCATTATTGATAATTATATAATTTTTTACATAAAATAAAAATTTTTTATATTTTTGATGGACATTTGATCTAACTTAAACTAAAAAAAATAATCTTCAAAATATCGCAAAAAATTATGCTTGAATATTCGTTTAATAAAAAATGTATTTTATATAATACTAGCAATACCCCGCGCGCTTCCCTACCCTAAAAACAATAAAAATAAAAAACCCTTTATGATATGGGAGGATTTTGGTGTTGCTCGTGCAAAAACTGATGATTGTTGGACTTGAACGACACTATACACATATGAAACCTGAGATCATATATACTAGAACTGCGTTTTCAGTTTTTTATTTTGCGATTTTTTGATATTTTAAGGATATACAAATTTCCAAAAAATTATTTAAATAGCTCCGCTCATTAATTTTTCTATGAATATAAAATGATAGAGAACATTTTCCAGAAATAGATACAATTTATTATTATTACTTTTCAGGACGAAAAGTTGTAAAAAATGTCCTTTGAAAAATGTATCCTTTTATATCCTTGAGAATTTCCCATATATTTTTCTAAAAAAAAAACAAAAATATTAGATAGTACTTTTTGGACTTGAACAAGTCCACATACACATGAAACTGCAGATCGTATATAGTAAATCTGCGTTCTCAGTTTTTAATTTTCTGAAATTTTCTCCTTTTAAAGGAAATCAAAATTTTAAATTGTAAGATGCAACGGTGCTGAAGCAAGGTCGTGGCAACATATTCCTTGCATCTATTTACCTGCCTTTCGATTCTCCGACACTACCACCAACGTCTTATCTGATGAAACTGGTTGAAGAGGCACAAAGAAAAAATAAGAAAATTGTAATAGGTTGTGATGCCAACTCGCACCATGTATCTTGGGGTAGTACAAACACCAATCGCAGGGGACAAGCCCTCATGGATTTCCTTAATACTAAAGACTTGATAACATTGAACTTAGGTAATAAAGCTACCTTCGTCAATAGAATCAGAGAAGAAGTATTAGATATAACTATATGTATGTTCAGAAGAGCTTATAAACGAAATTCAGGATTGGAGAGTGTGCCCTGGTTGAATCGTTCGAGGACAGCTGCCCTCTGCGAGAGCGGAGATCTGCCCAGGAAAAACCCTGGGTAACTGGGGAGATCCGGAACCTTGGGAAGACTCTTCGCAAACTATTTAACCGGGCACGGCGTAAAAAGACCGCAGTATACTGGGATGAGTATCGTAATAAACTTGGTGAATATAAGAAAATCGTTCGAAAAGCCAAACGAGACTCCTGGAAACTTTTCTGTGAACAGGTAGATAGCGTAAATGACGTATCGAAGATAAAGAAATTCCTATCCAAAACTCATGTCCAACCGGAATCTATGATCGATGACACGGGCAGGAGGCTTGAGGATATGGAGGAGACAATGAAACTCCTAATGGATTCTCATTTCCCACCCGGTATATCGAATAACATAGATGAACCGATATTGGAGGAAGGGGAGGGTAACACGGAAATAGTTATTACAACTGACATGGTTAAAGGGGCAATCAAGAGCTTTGCTCCCTATAAAGCTGCAGGGCCGGATGGAATTTTCCCGGCACTTTTGCAGATGGAGGCGGGACTGGTTTCCGTACATCTGTCACAGATATTCACTGCATGCTTAAAATTGGCATATACCCCAGTTAAATGGCAGGATGCAAGGGTAATATTTATACCCAAACCAGGGAAACCTAGCTATGCGACACCTAAGTCCTATCGACCGATAAGTCTTACGTCCTTCCTACTTAAAACCTTGGAACGGATAGTCGATAGCATGGTTAAAAGCAGCATACCATACAAAGACCTTAAATATAAGCAGCATGCTTATGTAAAGGGACGATCGGTGGAAACCGCTTTAAATGAAGTTGTCCACTACATAGGTGAATCTTTCGATAGCAAACTGTATACACTGGCGGTATGCATTGACATCGAAGGCGCTTTCAATAACGTGCACACTGATACCCTTATCCAATCCCTAGACCAGTTTTATGTTGACCGGGTGCTCCGTAACTGGATCAACTACATGCTAAGGAACAGATGGATAAGCTGCGAGATGTACGATATAACTATCAGGAAAAAGGTTTTTCGCGGTATACCACAGGGTGGCAATGGGTTACCACGATTAATAGCCTCCTAAGGACCCTAACCGAGAAAGGACTTAGACCTGTCTGCTATGCAGACGATGTCGTAATACTTTTAAAGGGAAAGGATCCAAATTACTTGTGTAGAAGAGCTGAGGAAGCTCTGAATACGGCCTTGAGCTGGGCTCAACCGAGAGGCCTCAATGTTAACCCGGCGAAGACGGAAATCTGTCTTTTCACAAGAAAGACAAAAATTTCTACATATACTAAACCTTGCTTCCTGGGCAAGAAGATACCGGTGACAGACAAAGTTAAGTACTTAGGTGTAATACTTGACCGGAAATTAAAATGGAGACACCACATAGAAGATAGGATCAACAAGGCACATCGGTGCTGGGCGATATGTAGGAGAACCATAGGCATGAAATGGGGTCTTAGTCCTACTATGACAAATTGGCTTTATAAAAGTGTAATTAGACCAATTCTAGCTTATGCTTCAATAATCTGGTGGACTGCTTTGGACAAAAAGTGTAATATCAAACTACTACAGGGAGTTCAGCGTACATGCTGCTTGGGTATAAGTGGTGCCATGTGTACTACTTCAACCAAGGCTCTGGAAACGTTGCTAGATATTCCACCCATTGAAACATATATAAGATATGAGGCGGCGCTTACAGCCGAACGGCTCTTTACTTTAGGCGAACTGGCCAAAAACGGTTATAGGACACGTCATCAATGTATACTGGACACATTGGAAGGTTATACACATTCACCGGACGTGCCTGATCGCATACCAGACACTGAATATGTCGGAAACTTTGAAATGCTAATCCCAGATAGAATGTCTTGGTTAAGCGGAACATTAGAGCAAATACCAGTAGGAATCCGTTGCTACACGGATGGCTCTAAATTAGGGGACAAAGTGGGCCTGGGGTTCTATATTGAAGACCCAGAAACAGAAATATACCACCGTTTACCTAATCATAACACAAGCTTCCAGGCAGAAGTACGAGCAATAACGGAATGTGTAAATTGGATTAGAATAAATATGGCGCCCACAGGGCTTAATATATTTACCGACAGCCAGAAGGCAATTTGTGCGATATCAGGTGATAGAATTAAATCTAAGACCGTATTGGATTGTAAGAAAGCTTTAACTGAATACTCTCCCAGAGGTAAGGTTCATATCATATGGGTACCAGGCAACTCGGGAGTAGTCGGCAACGAAAGGGCGAATGTAATAGCTTTAAAGGGAAGGGAGCTCGATGTAGTTAACCTGACAAACGCAAAACCATTCGACGCAACAAAAGCTGAATTAAAAATATGGATGAGAGAATCCCATAAGGCCTCTTGGAATAATGAAACGGTGGGTAGAACCACAAAGATTCTATGGGGTGACCCTGATGAGAGCAAGACGAGAAATCTTCTCAAAACAAGCAAGTCTGAGGTTAGTATGATGGCACGTATTCTGAGTGGACACACATGGTTACGAGCACACCTATACAAAATTGGACGTGCGGATTCAGACGAATGTAGAGCATGTGGAGAGGACAGTGAAACTCTGGAGCACTTTCTTTGCCATTGTCAGGCATTCGTCGAAGTTAGATCCAAGTATCTTGGAAGTGATGTTATTCCGGAAATAACATTCTTAACCAACACCGATTGGAAGATTCTTAGGAATTACGTCCAGGAAACTGAGTTTCTGAACATGGAAAAATAATGCATTCAGTGAACAATTTTTTTTTTTTCTTGAATTGGAGCGCACAACAGGCCCGATAGTGGCCTAGGTGTATTTCTTCGGATTTGATGTAGTATACATCCTCCTATCAACCTAACCTAACCTTAAAGATGTAAACATTTCTATTGATATTTATATACATATTTTTATTAATTAACTAGCTATACCTAGTGTGCTTTGCTACCCTAAAAGGAATATGTATAAATAAATACCAGATTTATTATATGTTACATATGAAAGATGTCAAGCAAATTATTGCAAGTTCGCCAGTTTCTATCTATCGCCAATTTCTATCTATCTATAAAAAATTTGAATAATATAAGAGTTTCCAAGATGCACGAAATTTTGTATTTAATTCATATATGTTATGCCAAGGCACCCATTGAAAGTCCGCCCGTTATGCTCTAAATGTTCACATGTATTTCAAAGTTCTCCATGTAAAATTTGAAGATTCTAGCTCTAATAGTTTCTCAGATATACGAATTTAATTCATGTGGGGGCTTCAACACCCCCCAGATGAAAGTCCGCTTTTTTTCCTCCAAAATGTTCAGATGAATATTTAAGTTCTTCGTGCGAAATTTGAAGAATTTAGTTCCATTAGTTTTCCAGATAAACGAATTTTTGTATTTAATTAATATGGGAGGTGCCGCTCCCCTCATGGGTAGTCCGCCAATTTATTACCCAAAATGTTTAGATGGATGATAAAGTTTTTCGTGCAAAATTTTAAGATTCTAACTGTAATAGTTTCCAAGATAAACGTATTTTTGTATTTAATTTATATGGGAGGTGCCACGCCCCCTAATGATAGTCCGCCTACTTTTTGTCCTAAGTAATTATATTGACACTAAAGTTGCTCCGACAAAATTTGAGGACTCTAACTGTTATATTATCTAAAATATACGGATTTAATATTTTCTTAATATAGGCGTGGCTCCTCGCCCTTGGAATTTCAAAATAAAAAGGAGCCTATTACCTATTCCAGAGATACAGGAATACCCTGTGAAAATAAAATCGGTTCAGCCGTTAAGTAGTCTATAACGTTCAAACATACAAACAAACACACATTCATTTTTATATATATAGATAGATAAGAATATACAATTTTTTGTGATTTCTTCACGTGAGAGGCACCAAATTAGATTTTAGTATTTACTTCATATGGGAGGTGGCACGCCCGCTTTTGCTGAACTCCCTATTTTTGTCCAAAATATTTGTATATAAACAAAAGTTACTTGTACAAAATTTGGGGACTCTATACGTGGGACCTCGCTCATTTGAAATTTCAACTTAAAAAGCAATTATGTCCTTCCAGACATACAGGAAGATATTGTGAAAATTTCAAGAAAATCAGTTTAGCCGTTTAAACTGATTAAATAAAAAAAACCACTTAACGATTTTGAAAATTCTAACTATAATAGTTTTCCAGATTACCAATATGTTACATATGAGAGATGCCAAGCAAATTATTGCAAGTTCGCCAATTTCTATCTATCTATGAAAAATTTGTATTTAATTCATATATGTGGTGCCAAGCCCCCCATTGAAAGTCCGCCCGTTATTCTTTAAATGTTCACATGAATGTCAAAGTTCTTCATGTAAAATTTGAAGATTCTAGCTCTAATAGTTTCTCAGATATACGAATTTAATTCATGTGGGGGCTTCAAGCTCCCCGGATGAAAGTCCGCCCTTTTTTCTCCAAAATATTCAGATGAATATTAAAATAATTTTTTCAAAATTTGAAGAATCTAGTTCTATTAGTTTCCCAGTTAAACGAAATTTTGTATTTAATTCATATTCATTAATTTTCATATTAAATTTAAATTGTCTTCTTCTTTTTTAAAAAAATGCGTTGTTTTGATAACAAACAGTGACGTTTTCTGTTGTTTTGTATGGCAACACTGCGAAGTTTAATCTTGTACTCAAAAACATCAAATGGTATTAACATCGGATTAATTTTATGTTTATATTAACTAATCTAATTATTAATTGGCATTTGATTGCCAACTAAAAACTCGGTCTAAAGCTGTTTAAATCTTGGGGTATTTCTATTTAAGACATGAGAAAACTTATTTCTACAAATATTTGATCAATTAAAGAAGTATTAATATAAAAGTAGCTGGTGGAGTGTTTTTAAGATTCGGATCAACCGAATATAGTACTCTAACTTGTTTTCGATTATTTTGGTTGAAAGCAAATTTTTGGAACGTTTTTTGGCACAGGGACGAAGCCTATTAAAAATGGTTGAAATCGGTCCATTATTTCACCTAGCCCCCATACAACCGTACCTCCCGATTTGGGCTTTTTATGCCATAATTACGTCAAATATACTATTATCTCTCTCTAAAAATTGGCACAAATAAGTTTTATATAAGTATAAATCCTTTTCCCAAATTTAATGAGGATCGGCCCATGTTTTACCTATACTCCTATATAAAGGCTCATTTAGAGAATTTGTTTTTTTATCAAAAAATTGCTTACATACAAGGTATGTAAGCAATTCAACATAAAAGTTTCTTTATGAAAAATAAAAATTTTAAAAATATACTCATGGTGTAGGGTATTATATGGTCGGCCATGCCCGACTATACTTTCCTACTTGTTTTTACTCTGCATATGTAAGTGCATTATTGATAATTATATAATTTTTTACATAAAATAAAAATTTTTTATATTTTTGATGGACATTTGATCTAACTTAAACTAAAAAAAATAATCTTCAAAATATCGCAAAAAATTATGCTTGAATATTCGTTTAGTAAAAAATGTATTTTATATAATACTAGCAATACCCCGCGCGCTTCCCTACCCTAAAAACAATAAAAATAAAAAACCCTTTACGATATGGGAGGTGCCATGCACCTACAACACATACAACATTTGAGGTTTCTAGATCCCAGATGTAAGAATGCCCCTATTGCTAGGCCGGTTTTTTCCGCAAATTATTCGCATGGATTTTGGTGTTGCTCGTGCAAAAACTGATGATTGTTGCTATAACGCCGTGATACAATTTTACATTTTTTTTGTTGGACTTGAACGACACTATACACATATGAAACCTGAGATCATATATAGTAGAACTGCGTTTTCAGTTTATTATTTTGTGATCTTTTCTCCCTTTTAAAAGACTTCAAAGTTTTAAGGATATACAAATTTCCAAAAAATTATTTAAATAGTTCCGCTCATTAATTTTTCTATGAATATAAAATGATAGAGAACATTTTCCAGAAATAGATACAATTTATTATTATTACTTTTCAGGACGAAAAGTTGTAAAAAATGTCCTTTGAAAAATGTATCCTTTTATATCCTTGAGAATTTCCCATATATTTTTCAAAAAAAAAAAATAAAAATATTAGATAGTACTTTTTGGACTTGAACAAGTCCACATACACATGAAACTGCAGATCGTATATAGTAAATCTGCGTTCTCAGTTTTTAATTTTCTGATCTTTTCTCCTTTTAAAGGAAACCCAGTGTGCTTTGCTACCCTAAAAGGAATATGTATAAATAAATACCAGATTTATTATATGTTACATATGAAAGATGTCAAGCAAATTATTGCAAGTTCGCCAGTTTCTATCTATCTATAAAAAATTTGAATAATATAAGAGTTTCCAAGATGCACGAAATTTTGTATTTAATTCATATATGTTATGCCAAGGCACTCATTGAAAGTCCGCCCGTTATGCTCTAAATGTTCACATGTATTTCAAAGTTCTCCATGTAAAATTTGAAGATTCTAGCTCTAATAGTTTCTCAGATATACGAATTTAATTCATGTGGGGGCTTCAACACCCCCCAGATGAAAGTCCGCTTTTTTTCCTCCAAAATGTTCAGATGAATATTTAAGTTCTTCGTGCGAAATTTGAAGAATTTAGTTCCATTAGTTTTCCAGATAAACGAATTTTTGTATTTAATTAATATGGGAGGTGCCGCTCCCCTCATGGGTAGTCCGCCAATTTATTACCCAAAATGTTTAGATGGATGATAAAGTTTTTCGTGCAAAATTTTAAGATTCTAACTGTAATAGTTTCCAAGATAAACGTATTTTTGTATTTAATTTATATGGGAGGTGCCACGCCCCCTAATGATAGTCCGCCTACTTTTTGTCCTAAGTAATTATATTGACACTAAAGTTGCTCCGACAAAATTTGAGGACTCTAACTGTTATATTATCTAAAATATACGGATTTAATATTTTCTTAATATAGGCGTGGCTCCTCGCCCACTTGGAATTTCAAAATAAAAAGTAGCCAATTACCTATTCCAGAGATACAGGAATACCCTGTGAAAATTTGAATAAAATCGGTTCAGCCGTTAAGTAGTCTATAACGTTCAAACATACAAACAAACACACATTCATTTTTATATATATAGATAGATAAGAATATAAAATTTTTTGTAATTACTTCACGTGAGAGGCACCAAATTAGATTTTAGTATTTACTTCATATGGGAGGAGGCACGCCCGCTTTTTCTGAACTCCCTATTTTTGTCCAAAATATTTGTATATAAACAAAAGTTACTTGTACAAAATTTGGGGACTCTATACGTGGGACCTCGCTCATTTGAAATTTCAACTTAAAAAGCAATTATAACTCCTTCCAGACATACAGGAAGATATTGTGAAAATTTCAAGAAAATCAGTTTAGCCGTTTAAACTGATTAAATAAAAAACCCACTTAACGGTTTTGAAAATTCTAACTATAATAGTTTTCCAGATTACCAATATGTTACATATGAGAGATGCCAAGCAAATTATTGGAAGTTCGCCAATTTCTATCTATCTATGAAAAATTTGTATTTAATTCATATATGTGGTGCCAAGCCCCCCCTTGAAAGTCCGCCCATTATTCTCTAAATGTTCACATGAATGTCAAAGTTCTTCATGTAAAATTTGAAGATTCTAGCTCTAATAGTTTCTCAGATATACGAATTTAATTCATGTGGGGGCTTCAAGCTCCCCGGATGAAAGTCCGCCCTTTTTCCTCCAAAATATTCAGATGAATATTAAAATAATTTGTTCAAAATTTGAAGAATCTAGTTCTTTTAGTTTCCCAGTTAAACGAAATTTTGTATTTAATTCATATGGGAGGTACCAAGTACCCCATTGGAAGTCCGCCCGTTATACTCTAAATGTTCAGATGAATGTCAAAGTTCTTCAAGTTAAATTTAAAGATTCTAACTCTAATAGTTTCTCAGATATACGAATTTTTCTATTTTATTCATATTGGGGCTCCAAGCCCCCCCCCCAGATGAAAGTCCGCTCTTTTTTCCTTAAAAATGTTCGGATGAATATTAAAGTTCTTCGTGCAAAATTTTAAGAATTTAGTTCTATTAGTTTCCCAGATAAACGAATTTTTGTTTTTAATTAATATGGGAGGTGCCGCTCCCCTCATGGGTAGTCCGCCAATTTATTATCCAAAATGTTTACATGGATGTTAAAGTTCTTTCTGCAAAATTTTAAGAATTTAGTTTTATTAGTTTCCCAGATAAACGAATTTTTGTATATAATTAATATGGGAGGTGCCGCTCCCCTCATGGGTAGTCCGCCAATTTATTACCCAAAATGTTTACATGGATGTTAAAGTTCTTTGTGCTAAATTTTAAGAATTTAGTTCTATTAGTTTCCCAGATAAACGAATTTTTGTATTTAATTTATATGGGAGGTACCACGCCCCCTAATGCTAATCCGCCTACGTTTTGTCCTAAATGATCATATTGACACTAAAGTGGCTCCGACAAAATTTGAGGACTCTAACTGTTATATTATCTCAAATATACGGATTTTATATTTTCTTAATGTGGGCGTTCGAAATAAAAAGTAGCCTATTACCTTCCTATTACCATTCCAGACATGCAGGAATACGCTGTGAAAATTTCAAGAAAATCGGTTCAGCCGTTTAGTAGTCTATAACGTTCAAACATACAAACAAATATACAAACATACAAACAAACACACATTCATTTTTATATATATAGATGTTTGTCAAATAAAAGAAGACGGTCACCAGAAATGGAAACAATATTTTTTTAATTTTTCAGGACAACAAATTTCATGGAAAATCCTTTAAAAATTTTTTCTTTCATGTCCCAGATAATTTTCCTACTAATTTTAAAAAAGGGTTGAGTTTATTAAAAGTTAATTCGTTTTTATTTATCAGGATACATTGTATATAAAAAAGTTAAATATCTTATGTAACATCAAGCATCTAGTAGTTTTGAATTGACACTTCAAAATTCTTATAAATAATTTTTAATAAGTGGTCATTTTTAAAAAGTAATATGGAATGTCCTAATAAAAACAAATTTTGTGTTGTTTGTGGTTTATTTGTACCTTTTAATAAAGGAAAAAATGTAACAAAGGCTTTTGTGGATTAGTATTTACAATATTTTTTAATAAACATGGTTCCGAAGGCATGGTATATACCAGAAGTTGTATGTAATTATTGTTACACCGTGCGACAGCAATTATTGGACTTGAACGGGACCATATACATATGAAAGCTTATGTCATATATAGTAGAACTGCATTTTTAGTTTTTCATTTTGTGATCTTTTCTCTTTTTTAAAGGACTTCAAAGTTTTAAGGATATAGAAATTTCTTAAAATTTATTTAAATAGTTCAGCTCATTAGTTTTTCTTTATATGGATATCAAATGAAAGGGTACAATTTCTAGAAGTAGATAATAGTTTCCCAGATATACGATTTTTTGTATTTAATTCATATGATAGTAGACAAATATTTACACGAATGTCAAAATTGTTCGTGCAAATTTTGAGCATTCTAGCTTCAATAGTTTCCCCAACATTTCGATGATTTATCAGGCAAATACTAACATGGATGTCAAAATTGTTTGTGTAAAATTTAAGTATTATATCTCCAATAGTTTTCCCACTATACGAATTTTTGTATTGAATTCATATGGGAAGTAGGGTAGAAGGGGGACCATACGCCACTTTTTTTTGAGGCGTTCTCAAATGAAAGCCATAATACATATTCTTAATGTTTTTCTTGGTTCGGATAACTAGATATGTTGGCTTTAGTTTTATTCATTCCATATGTCATCAAAATGTACATATTTTTCTAACTTTTCCGCACTGACCAAAAACGGCGTTATCATGGGGTAAATAAGCCAAGGCGATGGGGCAGATTTGTCATTAGTAAAATAAAGCAAAAACTTAAACAAATAAAAATTACAAAGTATAATAAACCAGATATTTATTACTTATTTCACATAACTTAACAAAAAAATTTAAAACAAATCGTGACTTTTTTCTATATTTTAACAACATTTTGCTCTACATCACTGGGATTACATATATTTGGTGAATGTGCCCCAGCGGCAGTTCTGGGGTTTAGTTTAATTTTTTTGTGCTTCAAATTATGTTATCGAAAAAAATTTTATGTCTTATCGTTCATTATTATTGACATTCTATCACCAGCCAATATATTTTTTCTATCACAAAAACTAAAAAAGTTAGAACAAAAAATTCACACAGTGAAATATTTTCACAGCCCTTTGAAAAACAATTAATCACGTCCGCCTCTCATCATACGTAAAGTTAATCTTTAAAACTTTCAGGGATAATAGATAATCGATAAACGAAAATAAAAATAGATAATGTTGTAAAATCGATTAATAGGTTTTCAAGTTATTCGGTATTGGCAGATGTGCCCCTATTTCGAATGATACCCCTTCTACCCCGAATGATACCCCTTACCACGTTTGTTAACATGTTGTCAACATTACATAGTATTGTCATACGTATGTATATAATTTGACAACGGATGTTATTGAAAAACTATAAACAGTTTGGTGTCAATTTGGTACCAGGCGAGTATACTGAGCACTCCCTCTGTGTACATCTTTGGTATTGGCTAGCAATATAGGCGTGGGATGTTCCACACCCATTAATGCTAGTTCGGTCATTTTTTCCTTCAGTATTCATATAAGTGTCAAAGTTGTTGGTGCAAAGTTTGAGGACTCAAGTCGTATCAGTTTCGGAGATATACTACTTTTAATAGTTATTTAGTAAGAGGGCGCGGCACCTTTTTCCTTCCAGGTATACAGGAATACACTGTGAAAATTTTAAGAAAATCGGTTTAGCCGTTTAGGCGGCTAGAGACTTCAAAGCATACAAGCGCAGCGAGCTCTCAATTGAGCTCTCTGGTTTATTTTCCAACACACGTACGTAACTTCCAAATTAAGAGAATGAGAGCTTGGAAGTTTTTTGATGGAGTTACACATAGAGAAATCTCTGTTGTTAAACATAAAGATAAGTTCTTGTTTGCCGAAAGTTATTTTTGCATATGAGAATGTTTGATATTTAATATTTATTATAATTTTAAAATATCTCAAGAAAAATTATCATTAAATACGTAAAAAAATTTATTTGAAGAATTTTTTCTGTGTAATTGTCTATCTATAGCCAATTTCTATCTATCTATGAAAAATTGGAATAATATAAGAGTTTCCAAGATACACGAAATTTTGTATTTAATTCATATATGTTGTGCCAACCCACACATTGAAAGTCCGCCCTAAATGTTCACATAAATGTCAAAGTTCTTCATGTAAAATTTAAAGATATACTATATACGAATTTTTCTATTTGATTCATGTGGGAGCTTCAAGCTCCCCAGATAAAAGTCCGCACTTTTTCCTCCAAAATGTTCAGATGAATATTAAAGTAATTTGTGCAAAATATTAAGAGTCAAGTTAAGTTATTAGTTTCCCAGATAAACGAAATTTTATATTATTATTAGTTTCCCAGATAAACGAAATTTTATATTTAATTCATATGGAAGGTGCCAAGTTCCCCATTGAAAGTCCGCCTGTTATACTCTAAATATTCAATGAATTTCAAGATTCTTCAAGTAAAATTTGAAGATTCTAGCTCTAATAGTTTCTCAGATATACGAAGTTTTCTATAAGTTTTCTAGATAAATATTTAAGTTCTTCGTGCAAAATTTGAAGAATTTAGATAAACGAATTTTTTTTATTAAATTATATGGGAGGTGCCCCATCTCCTCATGAGTAGTCCGTCAATTTATTACCCAAAATGTTTAAATGGAAGTTAAAGTTATTCGTGTAAAATTTGAAGATTCTAACTGTAATAGTTTCCAAGATAAACGAATTTTTGTATTAAATTTTAATTTTATGGGAGGGGCCACGCCCCCGTTATGCTCTTCCGCCTACTTTTTGTCCTAAATAATCATATTGACACAAAAGTTGCTCCGACAAAATTCGAGACAAAAATGTGTAAATGATGGTAAAATATTTAATCTTTTGGTCTATGTAATATATAAACTAAAAACGATTTTTAAAAAAGTTTTATGTTTTTTTAAAAGGGAAGATATTTTTGAACGAAAATAAATAAAAAAAATCTGCCGTGAACCCAAACAGAAGATACAAAATACTAAAAAATTTTCACTAGAAAATGTTAATTTCTTATAAAAATGTTCCTTTAAAAATAAGTTAAATTATTTTTTTTTTTATTTTCCTGAAGTATAATTAAGTGTATTTTTATTTATTTTAGTTTAAAAAATATGACCGAAAATAATATATATGACCGAAAGTTTAAATAGTTGACCATCATTTACACATTTTTGTCTCACACTGTATGATCTCAAATATACGGATTTAATATTTTCTTAATATGGGCGTGGCTCCTTCGCCGAATTGGCAATTCTAAATTGAAGAAAATCGGTTTAGCTGTTTAGTAGTCTATAACGTTCAAACATACAAACATCATTTATAATTGAGAGAAACCTTTATGTTAGATTTTTTTTGATAAGTGGTTGAGAGAAACCGAAAAGAAAAACAAAATAACTCGCTACAATTGATTTTTATTTTGTAAACATTTTTGAAAAGGTCTGCTTATGATTTTTATTTACTATCTTCAGAAATCATAGCAATCAACAACAATATACTCTCCTACTCTCATATAAGCAAGAGAAAAAAGGAATACAAAAACCAAGTGCTCAGCCAAAAACATAAGTAACAAAACAAAACAAAAGTAGTAAAGGTTTTACTAAACCATTTAAGTAAAAATCATTTTATAACTATTATTCTGAGTGATTTATTTTAAAAATAAAAAATAAATCACAATTCAATCACTTTGGTTATGTGGCCCAGTTATTTTTTTAGACCAAGCGATGCCAAAGCTTTTATATATATGTATGTATATATAAATATATACAGTGGCGGCCATGAGGTTAGCACATTTGGTATCTGTTAAATATAACATATATATATATTTCCTATAGTTCTAACTTTTTTTACAAATTCTTTTTTATGCGTAACACATGTCCTTCGAGGAGCACGACATATTAAATTTTGTTCCGCTAATTTGTTGCATATTGTTTCTTTTTCTTCTAAAGTAAATTTACCACCAAAAAAATCTGGACATAAATTTAGAACAAAATATAAAAAATCATTAAAATATTAAAAATAAAACAAAACAACCGTCAAAATTTATTTAATTTCACTTAAAAATTCATATTTTATAGATTATTTGCACATTTGTATAATATCATTCCTTCTCCTGGACATAATATTCACCAGAACACACAAACAATTTCATGACATAAATTTTATGGGCTTTATGGCCTTAAATTGGCAAAATTCTTGGGGATTTCTGCTTTTATTTGTTGCTCCATATCACTGGACTGTACTGCAAACATGACAATCCCGCTCAAGCAGCTCCTCTCTGTACTTTTAACATATTTAGGGTCGTTGTCGACCAAAAAACGCCATTAACTTTTGTCCTCTAATTTTTTACTAAAGTATTTAATAGCCTATTTTGATAGTCATTCTGATCCATTTGTGCATCCGGCATGCGTATAGAACCACCACTACGCCCGGAAAACGCCACCAAATTTGTCATATTTCACCCGTTGTGTTTTATGGTTTTAAATGTAGACTTTGGTTGTTGCTGCATGTTTGGTGTACACCGTAAATACATTTTTCTATCAAATTTGATCCTATTAAACTTCAACTAGTATCCTCCAATCATGCAGATGAAGCTAAAAAGTTCCTGAGAAATCATATATCACAATGGGGGAAAATTGATGATTTCCATTGCATTTTCATGGCGTGCTGTTGGTCCGATATTGATGTTGGATGCAGAAATGGATTCGTATTTGATAGTCATACGATAGGCTCTTAAATACTTTAGTAAAAAAATCAGAGGATTAAGGTTCAGTTATATAGCGTTTTTGGTCGATAACGAACGTAAATATGCTAAAAGTGCAGAGATGAGCTGCTTGGAATCGGGCGGGATTGTCATGTTTGCAGTGCCCAGTATAATTTATCGATCCCAATCCTATAGAGAACATTGAAAATGATATGGAGCAACAAATAAAAGCAGAAATCCCCAAGATTTTTGCCAATTTAAGGCCTTTAAGCTAAAATTAATATAATGAAATTTCTAGTGGGTTCTGGTGAAAATTATGTCCAGGAAAAGCAATGATATTATCAAAACTTCCAAATATTCTATAAAATATGAATTTTTAAGTGAAATTAAATAAATTTTGCCGGTTGTTTTGTTTTATTTTTAATATTTTAATGATTTTTTATATTTTGTTTTAAATTTATGTCCAGATATTTTTAAGGGTGTGAAGTTAAATTCGTTTGCCAAATACGTCCAACACTACATAATTTAAATACGTTCCACATACTGTAAAATTCGTTTTCAAATTGTTTAAAACTATTTTTTAATAAAACAAAGACCAAATAAAATGTTTTTTAAGAAAAAAAGTAAAATTATATTAAAATATATTAAAAAAATAAATATGTAAAATAAAACTTAGTTAAAATAATTGTATACTCGTTAAATATGGTGGTAAAATATAGAATTTTCAAATGAAAATACAGACTCTTGGAGAAGACATGAATCGGGGTACCGAAAGACTGGAAGTAGCCCAGGATTAGTTCTTTCCAAAAGTATATAGTTTATATGCAATTCCAGCTCTGGATAATTTTGATAATTTTTAAAAAACATCAAATTTTGCCAAAAATAGTGGAATTTTCAAGTGGATCGAACGGGCATTTGGAGAAGACATGAATCGGGGTACCAAAAGACTAAAAGTAGCCCAGGACTAGTTCTTTCCAAAAATGTATAGTGTATATGCAATATATATTCTCTGGATAATTTTGACGATTTTTTGAAAAAGCATAAAATTTTGCGAAAAATGTAGGTAGTTTCAGGTCGATACTATTATTCTTATTATGATTATTATTTTAACTAAGTTTTATTTTACATATTTATTTTTTTAATATATTCTAATATAATTTTACTTTTTTTCTTAAAAAACATTTTATTTGGTCTTTGTTTTATTAAAAAATAATTTTAAATAATTTGAAAACGAATTTTACAGTATGTGGAACGTATTAAAATTATGTAGTGTGAGACGTATTTGGAAGACGAATTTAAGTGTGAAGTTGGTATTTTTGGGGGTAAATTTACTTTGGAAAGAAAAAAAACCTATATGCAAAAAACTAGCGGAACAAAATGTAATGTGCCGTGATCCTCGAAGGACATGTGTTAAACATAAAAAAAATGTTAAAACGTTTAGAACTATAGGAAATATTTGATGTTCTTGTTCATGTTGTTGTTCAAATGTGCTAATCACCCAGTGTGCTTTGCTACCCTAAAAGCAATGTAAATAAAAAAACACTTTACAATTTTGAAGATTCTAACTATAATAGTTTTCCAGATATACATTTTTTACATATTGGGGATGCCACGTAAATTATTGCTCGCCAATTTTGAAAAATTTTAATAGTATAATATTTTGGAATATTATGAAAGGTGCCACGCCTTTATAGACATTCTGCCCATTTTGTCCAAAAATATTCTTATAGATGTCAAAGTTGCCCATACAAAATTTGAGGACTCTAACTCTTGCAGTTTCTGAGATATGCGACTTTTAATACTAATTTTGAAATTTTGAAGTAAAAAGTAGCCTATAGTTCCTTCCCGACATATAGGAAGATACTGAAAATTTCAGAAAAATCCAGCCGTTTATCTGTCTATAAAGTCCAAACAAGCAAACATACATACACACATTCATTTTTAAATAAATAGGCGTGGCACCCCCGCCCCCTATTGCTAGTCCTCCAATTTTTCCACCAAATAATCATATGGATGTCAAAATTGTCTATAAAAAATTTGAGGACTCTAGTTGTACCATGTTCCAAGATATTCGACTTTTGAAGAAGTGGGCGTGGACTTGCAATTTCAAAATAAAAAGTAGCCTATAGTTCCTTCCAGATATAGGGGAACATACACTGAAAAATTCAAGAAGATCGCTTCAGTGGTTTAGTCTCCTATAAAGTACAAACAAACATATTGATTTTTATATCATAGATAAAGCAACTTTTAAAAACTTTTATACAATGTAACTTTTAAATAAAATATTTCCATTTGACGCTCAAAACAAAATAAATAACAAACCATTTTAACGCAAATGTATTGGTTTTTATTAATATTATTAGTATAAATAAATGTGAAGATGTACTTCAATATTACTAATAAACTTAAAAAGAAAATATGTTTCTTATTCGAATACAATTTGTAAAATGAATGAGTAAATATGTTTATGCGTGAATTAATTATAAAAATGTGATAAGCAATGTATGTATATGTATATCGTCACCTAAAATGCAAACGGCCCTATCTAACATTTTTAAAAATTTACAGGAGAAGCACAAAACTATTTAAATTGAAAATTTTATTTCTATGAAGGCGATTTATCTGTAGTAAATAAACAAATTGTTTAATAGTGAAATCTATCATTTGTTATGATAGTTTACAATGGCGTATATAAAAATTCATAAATTGGACTTTTTACCTTTGATATTTAAATGATTTTGTAGATAGGGCCTTTTGTTTTTGGTCAATAAAATCGATAATTATGGTCGGAGGAGTCCAATTTTTGATGTGGACATGTTTTTTGATGCATTTTTAATTTTTGGTTAGTTAGGGCGATATGTATAATTGGTTGAAATATGAAGAAATAAATTTGTATTGCATAAAATTAATTTGAACACGTATTCACATTTGATTGCCTAAATAACCGTATAGTAATTTTATGCAACACTAACAATGAAATGACAACCGAAAGTTGAAAGGGTTGCCATACATATTAACAAAACATACAATTGAAGGGCTTATTGTAGTAACTCGATATGCCACCAGTCATCACAATTCGATTTTATGTGCTTTTTGAGTTGCTAGGAATCATATCTAATGTCCCTAAAGAGATTTTTAGCGTATTATGGTAAATTGGCGATATAAGGGTCATGCCTCTTTTTCCATTTAAACAATTTGAAAAAAATTTTATTTCATAAACTCGATATGCCACATATATTTTTTACACTTTTTAAGAAAGTCCTTTATAATGATGGAGATAAAAGCGGAATTGATATTTTTTTATGTTACTGTGATAGAACAAGTTAAGACAAGTATCATTATACGAAGAGAAAAATTTTTTGCTCGAAATATCGGGAGATATAATTTTTGAAATTAAAGTGGCTTACCTTGTTACTGCATAAAAATAATTTCATATACAATTATGTTGCTTACCAAGTTCTTGCTGATTGGAAAATTTTCGATTGCAAAACATCAAAAAAAATTTTGCTTATAGATTTACTTTCATTTCGTGGAAAAATCTTATATAATGTTCAAACTATGTGCATAATATAAAGTCATATTTATCATACCGAATTAGCAAAGACATTGCAGCATATCCTATAATGTTTGTAAAACATATCACAATCATCAGCATATACAAAAAGCATAATATTGTAACGCCTGTTGTATAAAGTGCATATCGAAACCTCTTTTGAACAATAGACTTGAAATTTCTAAAATCCGTGTAAGACTTCTGACACAACATGCTTCGAAATCGGTTCAGATGTTTAAAATGATGATCAAGAAGCAGAAAATCAATTATGCTGAATAAACGCAATATTATCTCAAATTTTAATCAGTGCAAAACCCGAAACAATGTGTTTTGTCATTCTATTTAAAATAGAAGCAAACCACAGGACCTGCCTTTTACTGCAGAATAATTTAGCTAAGTATATTTAGCCAAATTTATTCTCATATAAAAAATAACTAAAAATATAAATTTCATATTGAAAATAAAATTTATAAATTTTTTTGTAGCAAGAACATGATAAGCCACTTTGAAAATGTACTAGAACTTGTTTTTTGAAAATAAAAAATGTTCAAATATTGTTAGGCAATAACTTGATAAGCCACAATTTCTTGCTAAAACAGTGGTTTTCACTTTATTTATGATATCCATCTATTGGCATACGATAGTTATCGACCTTATATGATTATTAGGCGTGTTTAAAGTACAAATTAAAAAAAAAAAAAACATTTTTTTGAGAATTTTTTTAAACTTTAATGTCGATTTACTCAAAATTTTATTTTTGTGGCATATTGAGTTACTGCTATAAGCCCTTCAATTGTATACCCTGTAACTATTACATATTTATTAATACAGGGCTTTTACAGCGCTGCATGGTATTATAACTGGTCCCTAAACCCAAATTGCGAACGAAGTCTTAAAATATGTACATAAAATGGGAAGAATATTTCAATATAAATACTGTTTTCCCAAAATTCCTTTGTGGAGTTTTTTTTAATTGCTCTAAAACGCGTTAAAAATTCGGTTATTTTTCAAAATACATATTAATTACATTAGTTATCGAATCCGAAAAGATACATGTTTTTCTATAACAAAAAAAAAAACTTATTTAACCTGTTTTTTGCTTTTCTGAAAACTTTGTTAAAACCCACATAGTACTAACATTCAAAACAGGGACGATATATAAAAAGATAAAGATCTGTAAGAGGCAAATTTTCGATTTCTTTTCACAGACTATTAAATGTTATGTTCGTCACATTGAAACTAAATCAAGTTTAGTATATAGAACTCAATTGAAAAGAAAACTTATTTAATACTAAATTTTTTTTAGAATTTCAAAGTTTGTCCCATCTCGTCACATTACGTAAATTCTATCAAGTGCAACTCGGGGCAGTTTACCAATTTTTCCTACCGAGCGCGTCCCTGGGTGACGGATAGGGGGTGCTGCTGAGGGAGGGCAGATTGTCCACCACCTGGGAATATTATAGGGGTGAAAGAGAAGGATGTACTCGGAGAGAGCTCTAAGCTACCTCAGCCTTTAAATATAGGTGAGGACTCCGACTCTGATTCCTCAGATGATAATAACAACACCATTATAGAAAACCCCAAAAAGAATGAAGTAGAACAAATGGCGAAACAGGTGAGTGATAGTATTGCTAAACTACCTATTACCAAAAAAGACTTTCTGGAGCACTGAGGAGGAAGTTGAAAAAGATGCTTCAGGAAATCAGTCAATCCAACGACACACCAAAGGAAAAATCGAACTCTCTCGCAAGATCTGATGCAGGGATGGCAAAATTGGTACGATGGTACTTTTTTTGATACTATTTGATGTTCAAAAGTACCGTTGTACTCCCGAGTCTTATTTGATACTCTCAGGGCCAGACAGATAGATAAAGAATTTTTATATGAGAACCTTTAATATATCGTTTCGATAAAAAAAATAACAGGTTAAAGTAGGTACATTTAAAATGTCAAATTTTAAATTCCAAGAGTGTTTTAGCACATTGTTATATAAAATTCTCAAAAATGCATCAACTAAAAGCCGTTTTTTTCTTAAAAAATAATAATAAAATTATAAACGGCTAATAAAGTTGTACATATTTTTATCTTGATTGACATTATATGAATATTAATCTTATTAAAATTTCATTGCTAATATTTTATGAGAAAATTACCAGAAATTTAAATTTTGAAATAATATTTGACTTTAAAACAAATGATTTCCAAATGATATGAACTCGAAGGATTCAATCTACTATAAAACCATATGCTTTGAAACTAAGCATTTAACCAAAGATAATATAAGAAGTTTTAGGTCAAAAATATTTGGACTTTTAAGCAAATTATTGTTTCATGTCATATTCAGAATCGGATGTACGAGTAAATATCCTATTTAAGGTCCCACGACGGTTCAATAACACATATTTAAGCGATTTATTGACAATGAACAGTCGATACTAATACTTGTAGCTCAATTATTAGCATTAAGTTGAAATTCTAAATTCGTCCTTTTATAGGGCGAAATGTGGCCTGATTTTAATTAATGCCGGATTTATTAAAATATAATAAATTATATCATGACAGCTTTAAATTTAAGATATTTACATAGTACAATATCTGGCTAATATTTGAGATGTAAAAGGTGAACATTGAGGGACGGACAAGGATTCGTCATATTAACATATAATGCCTTTCTACTTCTGTTATGGATTGTTTAAAAAAAATTAAATGTAAATGTAGTTAAGAATTGCCATCATTTAGCAAAAAAAATATTTTAGTACTTTGAGATCGAAAAAGGTACCCTCTGAAATATTTTTTGATACTGACACAAAATCTCATTTTCCATCCCTGATCTGATGCAAAGAAGATCAGGTCTCCCGAGAAGTTGGCAACTGAGAATAAAGCTAAGAAGAAAAAGGGCTCCCCGTCTTCTAATACACAGTCGAAGTCAAGCCATACTTCACTCAAAGGAAGGTGACAACGCCAAGCCAGATATTCTAAAGACGACCACTTTGGCGAAATCAACCTCGAAAGTAAGGGTATCTCAAAAAAAGACCCGAAAACGAGGAAGGAGAAGTTAGACAGTGGAAAAGGAAAAGAGCCGCCATCTTACGCCAAAGTTGCCAGAATAAGACACCGGGACGATCTCTGTAGTAGGTATCGAACTCTATGGCTAGTCTTGCCAAGAATAAAGGTAGGGCTTACTGCGCCTCTAAAGTTGTCATATTCAAAATTGGGAAGGTACCGATTGGAAGGGCTGTTACAACAAAACTCGAAAAAGAACACTAAAAAACCGGCCTCGATAAGGACACTAAAACACCTAAGACGGTACCCAAATCAAAGGATAAATATGAAAATTGTAATAGCTTGTGATGCCAACTCCCACCGTGTAGGTTGGTGGTAGTACAAACACCTTAATACTAAAGACTTGATCACATTGAACTTATATAATAAGGGTACCTTTGTCAATAGAATCTGAGAAGTGTGTATTAGATATAACTATATGTTCAGAAGAGCTTATAAACAAAATTCAGGATTGGAGAGTTTCGGACGAGCTCTCGTATTCTGATCATCGGTACATAAAATTCAAAATATTACGACCGCTACCAAAGCCGATAAAGTTTCGGAATAAGTCTAAAACTAACTGGACAATGTTCGGTATCTTACTATAGAACGGTTTATGTCAGTACACTTTTCAATGTCGAAATAAAGAGGACACAGACGCCAAACTAGAAATGCTCACAAGTGCTATGGTTGAATCGTTCGAGCTGCCCTCTGCGAGAGCGGAGATCTGCCTAGGAGAAACCCTGGGTAACAGAGGAGATCCGGAACCTTGGTAAGACACTTCTCAAACTATTTTACTGCGCACGGCGTAAAACCCGCAGTATACTGGGATGAGTATCGTAGTAAACTTGGTGAATACAAGAAAATTGTTCGAAAAGCCAAACGAGACTCCTGGAAAAATTTCTGTGAACGGGTAGACAGCGTAAATGACGTGTCGAAGAACTGAAATCTATGGTTGATGATACTGGGAGGAGGATATGGAGGAGCCGTGAAACTCCTAATGGACTCTCATTTCCCACCCGTTATAACAAATAACACGGAAATTGTAATTACGTCTGATATGGTTAAAGGGGCAATCAAGAGCTTTGCTCCATATAAAGCTGCAGGGCCGGATGACATTTTAACGGCACTTTCACAGATGGAGGCGGGACTGGTTTCCGTACATCTGTCATCCAGGGAAACCTAGCAATGCGACACTTAAGTCCTATCGAGCTATAAGTCTTAGGTCATTCCTACTTAAAACCAAGGAACGGATAGTCGATAGTATAGTTAAAAGCGGTATACCAGACAAAGACCTAGAATTTAAGCAGCATGCTTATGTTAAGGGCTTTAATCAAAGTTCTCCACTTGCTTCCTGGGCAAGAAGATACCGGTGTCATACAAAGTTAAGTACTTAGATGTTATCCTCGACCAGAGGATCGAGGAGATCCTGTCCTCTATGTTCAGACACCACATAGAGGACAGGATCAAAAATGCACATCGGTGCTGGGCGATATGAAGGAGAAATATAGGCATGAAATGGGGTCTTAGTCCTACTATGACAAATTGGCTTTATTAAAGTGTAATTATAACAACTCAAGCTTATGTTTCAATAATCTGGTGGACTGCTTTAGACAAAAAGTTCAATATCAAACTACTACTGGGAGTTCAGCGTACATGCTGAACCAAGGCATGTACGCTGAACTCCGAAGCGTACATGCCTACTACTTCAACCAAGGCTCTGGAAACGTTGCTAGATATTCCACCCATTGAAACATATTAAGATATGAGGCAGCGCTTACAGCCGAACGGCTCTGTACTTTAGGCGAACTCTCCAAAAGCGGTTATAGGACAAGTCATCAATGTATACTGGATACATTGGAAGGTTATACACAATCATCGGACGGGCCTGATTACATACCAGACACAGAATATGTCGGAAACTTTGAAACGCTGATCCCAGATAGAATGTATTGGCCAAGCGGAAAAGTAGAGCAAATACCAGTAGGAATCCGTTGTTACACGGATGGCTCTAAATTGGGAGATAAAGTGGGCCTAGCGTTCTATATTGAAGACCCAGGAACAGAAATATACCACCGTTTACCTAATCATAATACGAGCTTCCAGGCAGAAGTACGAGCAATAACGGAATGTGTAAATTATATTAGAATAAATATGGGGCCCACAGCCCTTAATATATTTTTTTAATTTAATTTATTTTCAAAATAAACCTAGCCTTTTGGCCATAATCTGTTACAAATTTCTACTTAAAAATTTACCGACAGCCAGAAGGCAATTAGGGTAATATTAGGTGATACAATTAAATCTAAAACCGTATTGGATTGTAAGGAAGCTTTAACTGAATACTCGCGCAGAGGTAAGGTTCACATCATATGGGTACCATCCCACTCGGGAGCTGTCGGCAACAAAAGGGCGAATGTAATAGCTTTAAAGGGAAGGAAGCTCGATGTAGTTAACCTGACAAATGCAAAACCATTCGACGCGACAAAAGCTGAATTAAAAATATGGGAGAGAGAATCCCATAAGGCCTCTTGGAATAATGAAACGGTCGGTAGAACCACAAAGATCCTATGGGGTGACCCTGATGAGAACAAGACGGGAAATCTCCTCAAAATGAGCAAGTCTGATGTTAGTATGATGGTACGTATTCTGAGTGGACACTTAGCATACGAGCACATCTATACAAAATTGGCCGTGTGGATTCAGACGAATGTAGAGCATGTGGAGAAGACAGTGAAACTCTGGAGCACTTTCTTTGCCACTGTCGGGCTTTCGTCGAAGTTAGATCCAAGTATCTTGGAAGTGATGTTATTACGGAAATAACATTCCAGACTAACACTGATGGGAAAATTCTTAGGAATTACGTCCAGGAAACTGAGTTTCTGGACATTGAAAAATAATATATGTACTTCTGAAAGAACAAATTTTTTTTATGTACTATACATCCTCCTATCAACATAACCTCTCAAGTGCAACCTCCGAAGAGTGAAATATTATTTGATAGTGGTGCCAAATCTAGCCAGGTTAAACTGACATCTAAGGGGCGCTGTTATTATCTTATATTCCTTTTTTATGTACTTTTATTAGTTTTACATGAAGTTGTTAAAATATTAAGGCCCAACTATAATGTGCATAACCTAGCTTAAGGTAATGTCAAAACTTACTTACGTGCATTAAAACAATTTTTCTTGGTTCTTATGGAATTCTGAGTCGAGTCTGCCTGTATAAACACGCCCACGTTAATACGAAGCAATGGAACTTAATGAAATTCATCCAAAATATTCATTGTTCTTCTAAGCACTTTAGTATATATAGAAAATCAGCATGATTGGTAAAATAGGTTCAGAGTAATGATTAATATTTGAGACAGCCTCGAAAAAAAATTTGATTTTTCACATAAATTGATGAATTTTGTCAGAGATTTTTTGTTAGTAATTTCCGTTATAATGCCGATATCTTTGCGAAATTTTACAAATTAAAGCTTTATGCCAATATAATTCATACAAGGATAGGTTAGGTTATTGAGGTTGTCGACGAGAGAGTCGATACACTTGGCTCCATGTGTTGGTCCCGTTGTGATTCCCTAATACGGATCGCACCTCGACCTACACATGGGACATAACGTGACCATGTTCAGTGCGGAGTCAAACCAAGCTGAGGCACGAGCAAAGGATACTATCCTATTCACATCTATCCTGGATAGATCCACAACGTCGTACTATCCAAGTTAGCAGTCCTGATAGCCGGGAGGGCGGGACAGTGACAAAGGAAGTGTTCAATTGTCTCCTCCTTATCCTCCGCATGACAACTTCCACAAAAGTCGTTGTAAAGTAAGTAAAGTAAAGTAAGTAAAATGTTTTAATGTGTCTTCTTTTCTTTCTTTTACAACGAATGTTTAAATACTAAACTTATTGACATGAAAATTCTTAGAACTATATACGTTTTGTTCTAATGCACAAATATGAGGATAATGCAACTTTGCAAAAAAGAAATGGAATATGTTTTAAATAACATTGAGATAACAATAGTGAAAAATGCTTGCTCCCGGCATAAACGTTAACTAACAGAGCAATGTCTGAACAAAATAAACAAAATTAAAACTAATCAACACTTAAAACTAATCAAAACCAAACAAAACAGCCGTTCAATATACTAGCGGAACAATGAGTATCACAGATATGTTACATTGAGTATCAAACGAGTGTTCGATTAAAAATCATCCATAAACAATTAATGCCGATTGCACTATGTATAACAAATGAATGTTAAAAAAAACAAAGAATTCCACAAGTGGACAAAATCTCCAATATAAAGTAAAAATAATAATCATAAATAATAATCATAAATAATAATAATATCAAAATCAAAAGTATAAATATTGCAGCTAACCCCTATGAGATCCCGTCACAGTGTTGGCGTAAAAGTCCAGTAGTGTCAAAGGCGGTGTATCGTTACCGGTGGGCTCATTCAAAACACCAATCGGAGATAAATACGGGAAGTCAATCCATTTCGTATCCTTCTCTGATTCAAATATCAGATTCATTAATGAGTTGTCATGAAATTCAAGTTTTCCAACAAATCTTCTCTGAAGTGCCAATACGTATCTGTTAAAAGGGATCACGTTTGCATTTTCATATATATAAGTATTGGAAAAACGTTTCGTGAAACTCTCAAAATGTTTCCCAATACAATTTCCTAGGATTCTCCTCTCGAAAATCTCCAATTCCTTGGCCACTATTGGAGAAATAGTGAACCAGATTGGGAATGCGTAGGATAAAGCCGATCTAATTGCGACCTTGTATAGAAGAAGTTTCGTCTCCCGGGGTAGGTATTTACTGTTAAACAGTCCAGAGAACATGCCTGATATACGTTTGCACTTTGAGAGGATAATTCGTCCATGATTATTAAATTTAAAGAGTTTATCAAAATGGACACCAAGATACTTTATTGAAGAAAAGGAATGTCAACGCCATCCAAGTTCAGGTCAAGCATTTTACTTTCGGGTACAACATATCTTGCGCATTTACCAGATGCATTTCCTATACAGATCGCTTCAGATTTTGCAGCGTTGATCTTTATATCCCATTTTTTATAATAATCGTCTATCAATCTAAGATGAACGGCAGCAAAGTTCAATGCACGGATTGGCGACACATCGTAGGCGTATATCATGCAGTCATCTGCGTAGAGAATAGCCTTAGAGTTTTCCGTTATGTGCGGAAAATCGTTTAAGAAGAGATTAAAAAGCAATGGGGCAAGTAAACTTCCCTGCGGCACACCACTCTTAACCGATCCAGCACAATAGAATCGTTGATCTGAACACAAAATATGCGGTTGATAAAGTAACTTTGAAAAATTTTCAACAAAAATGGGTCAATTCCAAGTTCTAATAATTTGTATAAAATTCCCAGATGCCACGCAGAGTCAAATGCTTTTTCAATATCCAAAGATATTGCGACTGTACAAGACTTTCCTCTTAAATTTTTCACAACATCGTCTGAGAATTTCAAAAGTGCATGTTGGTTAGAATGAAACCGTTTGAAGCCAAATTGAAATAGAGAAATCGGCTCAACTATGAAGTCTTTTTCAAGCTTCCCTTTCAAAACATGTTCGAAAACTTTGCCAATATCCGATAGCAATGATATTGGACGAAAATTTTCAAATCTGTCACTATTATCCTTTTCTCTGATAGGTATTATTTTCGTAGATTTCCCTGCGGACGGGAAGTAGCAATTATCAAGGCAGTCATTAAATATTATGACAAGGAATTTTAGCGTTAAGTCAGGAAGCTCTCTGATTAGAAAGTTCGAGATTCCATCTAATCCACAAGACTTTTTGTTGTCTATTTTCCTAACAATTTTCCTAA
Source organism: Lucilia sericata (assembly GCF_015586225.1). Taxonomy (NCBI): domain Eukaryota; kingdom Metazoa; phylum Arthropoda; class Insecta; order Diptera; family Calliphoridae; genus Lucilia; species Lucilia sericata. Next base: position 422,193 of record NW_023994123.1, on the reverse strand, counting down.
TGGAATTGACATTTGTATAGTGATATAAATCACTGTTATCCAACGAATTAAATTCATCATCAAATGAGTAAATATGTTGGGAAGTAGGATTCAGACCAGATGAAACTCGTTCCGTTATATATTCATGAGGGATTTCAGGTATTTTTTTCACGAAAGACTGACGAGTAGTGCTCCTGAAATACCTCTGCAATTTCATTGTCATTCGTGATTATCCTATGATCATGAGAAATTTGATTGCAAAATGATGAATTCTTCTTCCTTCCCACAATTTGGAAGATTTCCCTAAATGCAGAGGGAGCGGGTTTTATTTTCCCCAATCTCCTATTAAATAATTTAGCCTGTTCTATGTTTACTGCTTCACCTTTAAAAGCTGGATTTGTTCGGAGAGGATGTTGTACTCATAACTTTGTCCGTTACCTGTTCTGTGAAAAATTCCTTTCAAATCTCTTTGCCATTTATGTTTCGTAGTGAACATTTTCCTGACAGAATCAGATAATGGAGTTTTATTGCCCTTATATTCAATTTTCCCCGAGTGGATATCATGTACTGATTTGAGATTAGTATTAAAATCATTTATTAGACCATCCAACTCATCATTTTTCATATTAACATTTTCAGCTGGAAGCATACTGTAAGTGGCAATTACCATATCACGACGAAACTGGTTCCAATTGGTGTTTTTATATGAAGTGAAATAACGAGGACTACGTAGTAACAGCTCTGTAGAATCCAACTTGATTTTCAGTTTGACTGGAAAGTGATCAGAAAACGTTGAAAGCGTAGAAACTTTATAGTTGGGACCATTGTGCAAATTAGGGCTTATTAGAAAATGGTCCAGGAAAGAAAGCCCGTTAGGGTAGCTCGGATTAATATCGCACACTCGATTGACTTCCAAACTATGGTCCATGAGCCAATTCTGGAGGGTTTTGCCGTTACAGTTGTCAACCAAATCTCCCCATACAGGATTTTTCGCATTCAAATCGCCGCCAAGCACAAAGTCATCAAAACTATTGGCAGCATCTAGGATTTTGTCCAAACCAGCATATAAACTATCGGTAGAGAAATTACAGGGTATGTAAAGGGACCCAAGTAGTAGTTTTCTATTAATGTTGTTGCGTTTGAAGTCAATTTGAATAAAAATGCTCGGAAAACCGACGTTGTCAATGTTGATTTTATTGTACGAAATTGTATTTTTGATTACAACCGCAACTCCAGTTGGTGAGCAATCATATATAAAATCGTAGCCATATAGGGATATATTTGTATTTTCCCTCAGGTGACATTCTTGTATGAAACCTATGTCAATGTTGCTTTTAGAAAGGATTTTCTGTAGTCCAATTCTTCGACTTATATCGACGAGAGATCCGACGTTGAATGAAATAATATTAATGGGATTATGGACCATAAATATTCCTTACCTTATTGAGTAGACGCAAACAATTAGTCTTTGCCCCTGTCTTTGACATTTGTCCATATTCCGTAAGGAACTTATTTATTTCCTCCTCTAATGTTAATTCGTCCGGTTCCAAAAAAGTGGAAGCAAGTTTAATAAACTGATCAATTACGGCAGGAACATTCTCCTGTTGGGTCGGCTTTGAATAAAAAATACTAGCAAAAGATTCACCTGGTTTTCTCAGGGAGGAGTTCAAGATTCCGTTGACATTTCCCGAGGCAGCCGCTTTAATGTTACGGGATTTCGACATTCGTTCCGTTTTATTAGCTAAATATTTTTTATATTGAGGACATCCTCGCCAATTTGCTGGATGACCAGTTTATCCACAGTTTACGCAGCTGGGAACAGAGTTGTCATCACTGTTCTGGGGGCAGTCCCCGGGGAGGTGTGAATGACAACATTTAACACATTTAAAAATGGAGTTACAATTCTCAGAAATATGGCCCCATTGTTGACATCTATGGCATTGTATTTCCCGGTCTTTCCCTTTTGGTCTTTCCCATGTTATTGTTTGGTTCAACAAATATTTCATGTTAGCAACATCACTTAATTTCCTTCCTGGAGCTAGAGTGACCAGAAAAAGACCCGTATCAATGTTCTTTTTCCCAGAAAATGTAGTCGTAAATTCCGAAACCTTAGATATTACATCAGGTACTACCCTATCTAATGCTGCTCCTATATCCTCAGTTTCAGTACCAAAATATAGCCCACGGAGAACTAACGATACCTGTTTAAACTCTTTGGGTGTGAAAGAGTATGAGTCTATCCCCCTATCCCTCAATAAAGTCATCATTTCGGTGTGAACTGTTGCGTCAGACAAATATAATTTACTTTTGTGTTCATTCACATTTTCCACCTTAAAATCTATCCTAGGTGTTTTAGACTCTAACTGCTCACAGAGATGTTGAATATTGACGTTGTAAAGGAAAATTGGGGGGCAGAATGTTAAAGCAGAATGCCCGCCAGTCCGTTTGGCAGATTTGTCACTGACCAAGGCGACTTGTGGATGGGAAAATACCCGAAACGTCGACAGTAGTTGGTGTAGATTGAACATCAAATCTAGGCCTTTTCAATGAGTTGTCCTGAGTGCAGACAGTATCATCCCCCAAAGCAGGTAATACTCTGCCAGCAGCCCCATCATCATCATCATCAGTCTTCATCCCAAAAGAGGAAAACAATTGTCATAGCAATCACAGTTATTGACAATGCAATTGAAACTGTTTGTTGTAAACTTTCCAATTTAATTCAAAAAAAAAAAAAACAAAATAAAATTTCCAAAATAAAATAATCTCCTAGCAGCTGAAGCAAGTCGAAGGTCTCACAAAAGTCGTTGTATGGAAGATTGAGTAGCATGAAAAAAGTTCCCGCACCAAAGGCAATGGATTTTTGTATAAGTTTTACTTTTTCTATATGAGAAAAATAAATGTTTTTGCTAATATTTTTGCATTTGTATTACATTATCTTATAGAGATATCTTTAAATCCTTGTTATGGAAATTTTAACAAATCGCGATAATATTGTATGTTATAGAAAATAATATACTTTTATATGAAAATTTTTAAAATAATTTTTGAAAATTAACGAACGAAAGCATTTTAGAAATTGCTATCGGTGCGGGATGTTTTTTGGCCGAATTGACTTAAAACAACTAAGAGTTCTATATTCGGCTTATAGAAATTTCAAAAAGTACCTTTTGTAGAACGAAAAAGTACCAAAAATTCCCATTTTATAGGTTTTTACCTAATCAAGGCCCTACAATTGCAAAACGGTAAGGTACCAAAAAGTCCCATTTTATGGGTTCTCATTTAATCCAGACTCTACATACTTAACTTCATGTTTCTAGGTTCAATATTATAGAAAATTGAAAAAGTACCTTTTGTAGAACGAAAAAGTACCAAAAAGTCCCGTTTTATGTGTTCTCGCCTAATCCGGGCTCTATATACTTAATTTCATGTTTCTAGGTTCAATATTATAAAAATTCAAAAAGTACCTTTTGTAGAACGAAAAAGTACCAAAAAGTCCCCTTTTATGTGTTCTCGTCTAATCCGGGCTCTACATGCTTAATTTCATGTTTCTAGGTTCAATATTATAAAAATTCAAAAATTACCTTTTCTAGAACGAATAAGTACCAAAATAAGTACCCCTTTTATAGGTTCTTACCTAGTCAAGGCCCTACATGCTAAATTTCGTGTTTCTAGGTTCAATATAATAGAAAATTTAAAAAGTACCCTTTGCGCCTAATCCAGGCTCTACATACTTAATTTCATGTTTCTAGCCAATAATAACGTAACGTGATGTTCATTCTTTGCTTTGTGTTTATAAACAAGAAATCACAATAACAAAAAAATGTACTGTTTGATACTGTGATTTGTTTTTGTTTGTTTATTGTTTTGTATAAGCATGCACGAAATATGTAAATTTTTCATGAAATTTTCAGAGGTGGTCTCGGATTTTTATTCATATCTTCGTTATTTATGGGCCGATTGGGCTGATTTTAAATAGCGTTCTATTCGATCGTATTTCCGATAGAATTATTGAAAATTCGGATCTCGAAGATATCTGGTCTTCTGAAAACTGATTTCAACATACACACAGACAGACAGATGGACATGGCTAAATCGACTCTGCTATCTATAAGGACCCAGAATCAGGGGGGTCGGAAAATTATATTATAGAAATCACAAACGGAATGGCAAACTTATATATACCCTTCTCACGAAGGTGAATGATATAAAATAGCGTGATATTAGCAGGACAGTATTGAATATAAGGCAGTGCTATGGTATTTTGCCGCCTAAAAAAGTCGTAGTCCTAATGCGCACCTATTGTGCAATGCCCTGTCAGTAAGGTTACAAGAAGTCTTTGCCTAACCCTAAAGAGCCTCAACAAACTGTAAGACGTTTTGCCATCATGGAATGGCCAGGTCGCAAGTAGTAGCAAGTAGTCAGTGATGCCCAACTAATTTGAGCAGTCCCAAAAAGATGCTGCTAAATTATAGATTTACAGAAGGAAAGTGGAACACATTCGCGAACCAGCCTGGATGTCGTATAGACTCCAGTTAGAGATTTTATGGCAGGCTTGCTGTCGGTACATGTACGAATTCCTATTCCTATTTTATATTCTATAGTACCTCATCTAGTTTACCGCTTTTGTTTTGGCTAAGATTTCTGTTTATGCTATGCTGCAGCTTAAAGCTCACCCTTTTGTTAAATAAGGGAATATAGAAACAGCCTCCCACAACCCTAGCCGACTTCGATCCATCAGTGTAGACATCTATCGATCCATCCAATAAGTGAAATGGGTCAGTCGATATAGACACTGTGAATCCCTTGGGAGAACAGTAGTAGATAGAAGCATGGCCGTACCCGTTAGACCTCCAGACACACGCGTCGTTGAGTCTAACAGCTGAGTTTAGGGCCAGTTGTCTGACCATAATATCAGCGGGCAGCCAGTGCAAGAGTACAAAGAGAGCTGAAGATGGTGTTCCTACACCTAATCGCACTGGTGATTAGCAGTGCAGAAGATCTCATAACACTTTCAATAGCGCTGCAGTAGATAGTTTTCTCAAGAGCTTTCCACCAAACAATTACCCCAGGTATTCCCAATAGCTTTCCTGTAAGCGTAGATGGCAATAACTACCTTTGAAGCTCTCTCTTGGACGTTTAAATTCCATGACAGTTTAGAATCTAGAACGATGCCTAAAAATTTTGTGCTATCAGATAGAGTTAGTTCCACTCCATCAGACAAGTTAATGGAATGAAGGAATTTTGTATCTTTTAGTAAAAAGAACAAGTTCAGTTTTCCGGGGGTTAACACCAAGACCACTGTTTGAGCTCCAACGGCTCCAAAGGCAATGTGAGATAGTGACAAGATGTTTCCCGGAAACAGCCACCGCCACATCGTCAGCATATGCAATATTTTTGCACATCATTTAATCCAACTCGACTAACAGTGAGTAAATGGCTAGATTCCAGATTAGAGGTGATAGAACTCCTCCCTGTGGTGTATATCGTTTTGCCATTCTGTAAACTGTGGCATTGCCAATAGTAGATGCAATGACTCTATTAGTCAGCAATCTACTGATGAAGCGAGAAATCGGTTGACAAACATTCAATATATATCAAATCTGGTAGAACATTATTAAAGGCTCCCTCAATGTCGAGGAAGGCCACTAATGCGAATTCAAGGGCATTTTCAACGAAACCCACAAGCGAGTGTAGAGAAGTCTCAACAAATTTTCCATTCCTATAGGCATGTTGAGACGCAGAAAGCTGAACTGAACCTTGAGAACCCTCTCTTTTCCGCTAGTGGTAAAATTTACACAATCCTTTTGGATGTAGCTAGGAACAACCGTCGATGAGCACAAGCTTCTTCCATGATGCCGGATCTCCAAGATTTGCGTTTTGCATTCCTGATTTTGTTTTTAAATCTGTTTACTGAGGCTTTATAGTCCGACCAGTTACTAAGCCATTTGGCCACATTAAAGAGTCTGCGACACTGTCTACGAGATGTCGCAATTTCCGAAGACCACCAAGTTGGTTTGTTTTTAATTCGGCAGACTCTAGGTCTGAAAGTCTCCGAGATAGCCTGATCAAATGCATTTATTATTGCATAGGTCGCCGTCTCAATGTCACACCTACAGCGAATGGTCGGTGGTTGATGGAGAAGCTGGGATAGTATAGCATGTTGCATAGCCCAGTTCGTTCTCCGTCTATATCGGATAGGTGAAGCCTCCGTTGTACGAACTTCAATTTCAAAGTCAATATACCTGTGATATCCACGTTATGGGAAAGAATGAAGTTAATAATATATTCATCCCTTGCATTAGGGCCATTCTACAGTAATCGTTACCAAGAAGTTGTATAAGTAATTGGCAGATATGTACATTATAATACCAAAATTACAAACATTATAACAACTAACATAACTCAGAATAATTTTTTAAATATTTTTAACAATTTTCGTTATATTTTTCTTCAAACTATGAGAGTTTCAAAGTCAATGAAGTAGTTTAAAAAAATTATTGTAATATCAATCCATTTTTGTACTTCTATCACTTTGATAGACGATAAAATTTAGTTTGTCCTTAAAGCTAGGACACGTGTGTATTTCTTGTAGAAAATTTTAAATTATTCAGGTTTCTATTAGTCATAAAATTTGAAAATAATTTGCTACTGATTTTGTGTAACGTCCGCCACAAAATATATGGAAAAGTAAATATTAGCTGTAGGGACTTTTATTTTAAATTGAGCTGACGTAAGTAACAATATGTGATTAAGCAATAAATATTAACACTTTTCATAACATCAAATAGGTTTCTCTTTAAAATAAAGGGCGTTTTGAGTGTGTAATGGCCGCCACAATTTATAATTTTGATAACAAAATAATTTTTGCATTGTAGTTAATATGGATATGGTAATAAGTAACGATTTATTACATAATAAGATATCAGTGTGGTTGTTTTTAAAAACAATTATTGATGAAGTCTAAATACCTCAATTTGAGAAAAATTACGATTTTTTTCAGACAGATGCGCAGCGCAATTTAAAAACACAGGTTTACCATTTCTAGTGTTTATTATAGTATGAAAGATTGAGGAGATAAAATTGAGTGGGCTTTTTTTGCCACTATCCATGGAAAGGGAGCGGTCGATGGCTTGGGGACAACTGTGAAAGGTAGACTCTGGAGGGCAATAAAGTCTCGGGAAGCTTTTCTAAACACAGCCAGGGACTGTTATGAATAACTCTCTGCAAATCCAAAAGGCGTTAAATATCATTTTGTTGACCAAATGGACATTAAAAACCGTGAGCATGAGTTACTTAACCGATGGAAAAATATAAAGTCTTTACCTCAACTACAAAAACAGCTCTATTTCAGCTACTTAGGAAGAAATGAAATATCGTATGCTCTTACAGCACAAAAATGTAATCTTTTGCCAACTAATGGTGTTGACATAGACATTTTCTTTCCTGTTTGTGCAAAAAACACGACTAAATAAAATGAGCACATTGAAAAAGTCTAACTGTTTAATTTTTTATGCTATTCAACAACGTCGGTGTTGATAAAAGTTATTCAGCAGCAGAGTTTGGAACAAACTGAAAATAACACACAGAGAAAACAGATTCATTGTGATAACCGAATTTGTTGCCAATCGAATTTGGTCGGTTACGACAACTACCATACAATTCGAATGACTGCATAATTCGATTAAGTTTCTAAATATATCGGCATGTACAACTAATTTTAATGAATGATTTGGTGGTAGGCACTGAAAAAATAGTATGTAGTATAATTTAAAATAAATTGTTATTGTGAATTAATTCTTTTTTTTTATTTTTTTATTTTATTTATTTTATAAAGTCATGTGCATTTGTACAAAAACATTTATATTTCTTTACAAAATACTTTAATTCTTAAAATTACATAACATCTTAAGTAATTAAAAATTCTTGACACGATCCAGCATAGAGAAGGAACTATTTGTGCTTTCTTAAAAGATTTCAATCGACACCACGTCGATCTTTATTTGCGAAATTCTAACGTAGGGGAGCAATGCCAAATGATCCATCATTATTGTCTATGTCAGCCAATTTCTTAAGAAATAAGAAAAGATGCATAAACAAATTTTTGGAAAAAATATCATGTTTTCTGTGTAAATGTTTTTAGTCCATACCTTTATTCCCGGGAGGTTTGGTTTTGACATCCAAAAAGATCCAACATGAGTTTGTTTCTGTAAGCTAATTTCCAAAGAAATATAAAAGCCATAAAAACAAATTCTTCTTTTGTGGTATAAATTTCATAATTAAAATGTTTTTAGATCTGTAGTTTTTATTTTTATTTATATTTATAGAATGTCAAAATCAAATGTAAAATCTTTATATTTCATTCGATACGGAAAACCGAATTAAGTTTTTCACATCTACCGAAAATTCATTATAATTACAAACAATAATACGGTTACAGTAACTGAAAATCAGGTTTATCCATAAAGTAGTTTGGTATTAATAAATTTTCAATTACAACTAAATACCATTATTTTCAGTTGAAATGAATAATGCCTTATTAAATTTGGTTGTATATAAAGAATTGAAAACATAAATGTGGGAAAGTTTGATATTGTTTGGCATAACTAATTTAACTATTGATATACCTTCAATTCGATTATAATTACGTTCTTTCCATTTGAATAATTAAAAATCGCCTACCATTATAGTTTTATAATAGTAACAATAACGTAACGATCTGTTTTCTGTGTGCATAGTACATATATGTATATGAAATATTAGTTGCCTAAGGATAAAATGATGAAGTGGTGTAGTGGATGGAATTAATAAACCGAAGAACGCAGGTTCGATTCTTGGTTGATTTTAGTTTCTTGGTCATAAATATTCAAAATTTGTTATTAATGTTTTATTTTGTTACACCCTCCGACAAAAAGAGAAAAAATTCGTCTGAAACTATAAACTTAATGAAGAAAATCAGCGTTTTTAGTTTTTCAAGGACTTAAAAATTTCAAGGAAGTACATTTTTCAAAATATATTTTAAAATGTTTTTAGTAATCAAACAATGCCAAATTTGATGTCAAAAGAACAAGAAGAGTTGGGAACCATTAATGGCGATAGAGGGTATATACATATGTATAAGTTTGTCATTCCGTGTGTAACACCAAGAAATATTCATCTGAGACCCAATAAGTATATATATTCCGGGTCCTTATCAAATTCCGATTCGATTTAGTTATGACTGTCTGTCTGTCTGAATAAAACACGCTCTCATTAAAGGTAAGCAAAAGAAATAAACCAATTTCACCAAAAATTTTCATTGTTGTCCTAAGCAGTTTGGTATTAAAAGTTATGAGTAAAAATTTCAGACTACCCATAATAAAATCATGTCAGAATAACGAAAATTCTTAATACCCCATTTACACATACACGAAATCTAGTAAATTTCAATTAAAACTATTTGCAAATCTAGACCGTTTACACTTACTCTTCTTGACATTTAGGAAGATTTAATTTTTTCTAATATTTCTCGAAAAAGTGTGTGATATGAAAAATAAGAAGGAAAAATGGGATATTTATTAAAATTTTATTTATAATAAAAAAATAAATATTTAAATATAACATTACCTTTAATATTAGATGAACTTTTCATTGAAGTTTTTCAATTTAAAAAATTTTGTCGACATTTTAATTTTTTTTGTTTGTTTTGTTTTTCTCTTTTTTCTTGTGTAGCGTCGT